>NW_028139248.1:80254-103576 GCF_965202585.1 Thalia democratica
GACATGCAGTGCATGTGAAACACGTGGCTGCAAGCTCTGAACTCTGCAATACACTCTTCTGGCTTCCGGACATCTTGGCACTCGACGCACAGGTCCCGAAGGTCGTTTTGGCAAATTTCACATTTCCCAACAAGGGTGTCATATGATTGAAATAAAGGTTCAAAAATTTGTTCACCTTGAATAAGATCTTTCTCTAGTTTTTGAGGAGATGGTTCAGAAATTTGTTCACTTTGAAAAAGGTCTTTCTGTTGTTTTTCGAAATAATTTTCAGAAATTTGCTTATCTTGAATAAGATCTTTCTGTTGCTTTTGAGGAGATTGTTCAAAAACTTGTTTACTTTGAATAAGATTTTTTTGTTGTTTTTGTGAAAACGATTCAAAAACTTGTTCATCTTGAATAAGATCTTTCAGTTGTTTTTGAAGAAATAGTTTAAAAGCTTGTTCATCTTGATTTGGATCTTTTTGTTGGTTTTGAGAAGATTGTTCAGAATCTTTGTCATCTTGAATAAGATCTTTCAGTTGTTTTTGTGAAGACGATTCAAAAACTTGTTCATCTTGAATAAGGTTTTTCAGTTGTTTTTGAAGAAATAGTTTAAAAACTTTACTTTTAACAAGATCTTTTTGATGATTTTGAAAAGATGGTTTAGAGTTTTGTTCACTTTGAATAAGATCTTTCTGTTGTTTTTGAGGAGATGGGTCACAAACTTGTTCACTTTGAATGAGATCTTTCTGTTGGTTTTGAGGTGAGCTATTGGTAAATATTTTGTCATCATCATTTGCAGACTGTTTGCTTACTTTAGTTTGTGTTTTTGTATCTTGAACCTCCATACTCTTGTTTTCGTTATCAAAAAGCATACTCTTAGGAGTAAGAGTTAGTGCTCTTATACTTTTATATATATCATTTAAATGTGAGCTCAAACCCTTTTTTGTGTTTGCATCTCGTACGTTTATTTTCTTCTTTTTCTTTGTACTTTGTTTGTCCTTTTGGCGACCAGCTATAAACCCCATGCTAACTATTTTTTAGTCTGTTTCTGAAGATACTTAATGTTACAATAATATAAATTAAAAACTATAAAAAAAATTAATTAACTCTGCAATACACTATTATTACATAAACATTAGTTTAAATTTTATAGCTAAAACAAGTTGAATAAAAACATTCATAAAACTTAACAAAAAGCATTTAATTATTCTACAAATCTATTTTCTCCTTAAATTTAATTAGCCCATACAACTAGTTTTACAAATACAGTTATTAAGTTTTGTAACATGTACTACTAACTTTTCCTAAACATTTGTAAAAAACAAAATTTGATATGAGTGTAAATTATTTATAATTTATATTTTTTGATTGAAATCACGCACCATTTTAAACTAAAGTTACAATATTTAGTGTTTAACAAAAAAATACTACTAGTTATCAACAAAACTCAAAGCTTGTATACTTTTTTGTGAATTTGTAAGTTTTCTAAAATATTGATATTCTTTTGACATCTGGCTGATGGAAAAATAATTTCCAAAAAGTAGTTACAAAATATTTATAGTGGTTTTATCTATATAAAGTAGTAATATAAGATAAGTCAAATGTAGATCAGATTATTTTTATTATTGTGCGTAATTTTTTTGAGTTTCTGAAATGTTTTCATAATAAGTAGGTGTTATTCAAAACAAAAATAGCTTAACACATATATGTCTTAAAATGTCTTAACTTTCTGACTGCTTTGAATCAGTTGATCAGTATTAATTTTCCTATTAAAAACAGTAGTTGATTTCATTTAATTTATAAAAACTTAAAAACGTAATAATCATTTTTTGAAAATCATACAATTAACTGTTTGCAATTTAATATTTTGTAACACCGTTTCAACTAAAACAAACCTTTAAAGTGTTCTTTTATCTTTATAATGAGTAAAAATAAAATTGTATACGACTATTTTGTAGCTTGTTTAGCATTGATAAAATATTTTAAATTATTATCAACATAGGTTAATTTTTATACCTTAAGAGGCAAGTTGTAAAAAATGTCTTTGTCTATTGCATTTATATTTGAACAAAATAATTTTTCAATAAAACGTTATTAAGTTATATTCTTTAAATAAATAATTTTTTTCACATCTTAAAAATCTGTAGCTAATTGTTGCATACACTAACTTCACTACATAACATCTAAATGCAAACTTTACTAACTTGCAATACAATCTTCTTTAAACACTTTGTTTTTACCTTTGATCTATTTAATAACCTACATGGTCAACTAACTTTATTTAAAAACACGGTTTTTAGTTTTTAATGGACTTTTGCATTCAACATTACCTTTATAACTACCTTTATATTGTTTATGTGTACCTTGTTTGAAACATTAAAAAAAATATGTAAGAAAAAGCTGTAAAAGCAAGAAAACAATATTTTAGTTTCAAGTTATTGACTCTAATAATAATCATATATAACGTTGATAAATAAGCTGCTAAAGCTTACTAAAACAATTTACCAAGCTTGTATTTGTTAGTAGAGATTACGTAGTGTAACTACCATTGTATGCAAAATGAATTAAACTTTTTAACACAAAACTATGCGCAATATGTTTTGAAAAGAGTTTTGTTAGTACTTTTTACATTTGTTAATTTGTACCAAATTTTAAAGATTTTTAAATTTGATTTAATGAAAAAAATCTTAAGTTAGTTAAATTATAAAAAAATATCTTTAAAATTAAAAGCTTTAAATTTCTTTTTAAACAATCCAAAAAAAAAATAAATACAATAATTTTTATCTAAAAATATAATATTCTTTTATATTATTCATTTGATTTGTTTAAACCGGTTTACGTTTAAAACCGCATCTACTCATATATAGATAATATTAGATTAATTTTTTTAGTAATTGAAATAGTCAGTTTACTGTGAACTAAAGCTATAATTACTATAGTTTTTCTTATTTTCATGTATTGTAAACACCATGGTTTAGTAACAAAACTTAAAACAAGTAAACCATCGTGCATTTAGTACTAATAAACTAAGTGATTAAAGTTATTTAAATCAGTCCAGCTAGATTTAAGAAAGCTTTAACTACAATGGTTCTTCTTTAAAACCAAAGTTTATTTGGCCAAAATTAGGACCAAAATGGCAACTACGCCACACATGCTCCTGCAAACCAGTCAAAACACGGCCTGATTTGGCATTGAACATAATTTTTATGGATATACTTTGCCCTCTTACTAGAAAATTTGTCCACTTCTACTTTAGGCTTATTAGTTAAATATTCAGTTTTAGTTGCCCTAATTTTGAGAGAAAGTTTCTTAAATTATTTTTTATGACTATGTAAAATCAGCTGACAATAATATTTTTAGTTGCACAGCTTAGCAAAGAAAAAATATCTTAAACTTATGAGTTGTGTGCGAGTTTGTACACGTAATTTTTTAAAAATTGAAATTTTCATTATCATTTAACTAGTTTATATTAGAATATAAAAGTTAATGTTTTATACTTATTGTAGTTTTTTACACTGTAATTTTAGAGTTATTTTTCTTAATGATGTATATATTGGCTTCATTTTTTTTCAATAAGTGGTTATGTTTTGTAACAATTTTTATGTTTTAGCAGTGTTTTATAATTGTAGTCCAGTCCTGTTCAAGTTATTGGCTTAATTTTTTTCTATGTAACTTAACTTTTATTAGACCAAAATTTCTTTCTATAATAAATGTTGTTCTTGTATGTAGGTTTAGTTAAATATGTAAGTTTATATTCTTTTACTGTTCTGCTTTATTAGTACTGTTTTGAATTTCATATTTAAGATTTACATTAAGTTAAAAATAAAGTATCAAAACAGTAAGACTACAGAAACCAACAAAGTCAAACTTGTTAATTTTGCCTTAAAATTTTTCAACCTTATACAAGCATAGATTTAAGTCTTAAGTACATTATTTAGTATGTATTAATAATAACTTTTTTTTAGTTGTTTATAAGCTAAGTAAGTATTGTAAAAGAAATTTAGTTATTAAAAATATAATACATCAAAAAATAAGAAAAAACTCAATATTACAAAACTATATTTCAATTACCTTGTTAATCAGTTTTAATATCTTTAAATAATGATAGAGTTTCTAAGAAGTTTTTTTACTCTGTCTCCTTAACCATATATGATCACCTGAAAATCCAGTTTTGATTAGAGTTTTTCAAAACTAGGAGACTAATAACTATTTCCATTCTTAAACTTTTCACAATGTTATTAACTTTTTCTGTATGTTTAATCATAGAATTGTTTTTACCTTTTAACTTACTTGAAATATTGGTTGTAGTTTGTAATATAATATTCTTAATATAATTGAAATAGTATAGTTTCAACTTATATAAAAAATTTAAAAAATTTTTTTTTTAAATAAGTTAAAGGAGAAAGAATAACATTGAAAATTCACAGGCCATTTCAGGCTTATTTAGTTTTTTCACTCTTAAGCAAAAACTTTTTTTTTAGTTTTTGAGCAAATTTTATACTTTTTATTGGATTTTCATTAAATTACTGCAGGATTCAATGACTTATTGTTATTATTCTAGATTAACAGTGTTTTAGTCACTTCTTAGTCTTTTATTATGTTAATTAAATAAGTCTTAAGATAAATTAGGATCATCATTTTTTTATAAATTTTGTATAAATCTTTATAAAGTTCTTAAGTATTACTCATAGTCTATACTGAAGGAAAAGTAATTTAGAGGAAGGTAAAAACTACTGTAAAAACTATCTCCGGTTAGTTTTTAATAATTCAGACTAGCTTTTAGTTCAAGAATCAGAAAACTTTAGGGCATACGAGTTACTTTTCAGCTGAAAGTATTTTTACATCTAGTAAAATTGAATAACTATAAGCTGTATTAAGCTAGCTTTTTGCTTAAAAAGAGGTAAATTTGATAAAGTTGAATAAAACTAATTGATACTTCTAAGTAATATTTATTGTTAACAATTGTTCTACTGAAGCATAGGGTAAAAGAAAACTGCAAAAAAAGAGGAGGGTATAAATTAAAAATAAGGCTTTATTTATCTCAACTAGTTAGTAATGAATCAGATAAGTTTTTATTCATACAAGCTATTTTTTAGTTTAAAAAGCTGGTGTATTTAGTGTAAGTTTCAGTCTATGGTCTCGTGCCCCAACTTCTTTTACAGCTTATGGCATCCAAGTTTCTGAAATTTTCGCGTAATATCTAGTATAAGTTTAAGATTACCCTTACTTCTCACGCCTTTCCCCATTGACCTCTTTTACAGCTTATGGATAACTAAATTTTAAAAAATTGTCCTCAAAGGAGCCATATGGCAAACTTTGAAAATTTTTATCTAGATTTACAAAGCTCTTTACTAAAAGTAAAGTCGATAAACATAATTATTATTAAGAAAAAACTACATACTGTTACTCAGTAATATTATATCATGCTAACTAAAACAAGATTTTTTACACATTGTTATACTTATTTTATAACCACAAATTTTACATTTTTTTTAGATTTCATAAACTTTAAAATGAGCACAAACACTTTAGCCGAAAGCATGCAGCAGCAGTCTTCATTGGACAAAGCCCAAACTCCCAAGGAGCACATCAAAGCGACCAGGTACATGGAATTGAACAAATACGCAGAAGTAATAGGAGATGATTATAACCAAGATAATGACGATTATGGTCAAAATTATTATGCTTATGATCAAACCTATAGTGATCATGTTCAAGATTTTCATAGTTGTTTTCATAGTTCAAGATATCGTCCATCCGCTCGTCATACTACCTTAGACACTATTTATGAAGAAAGCTCAGAGGATCGTAGCATTGCCAATGAAGGTAGAAGCAATGATAAGAATCGCAATGGTGTCAGTAATGAAGGCGAAAGTGAATGTAACAACGAAAAACGTAAAGAAATAAAAAGTCCTGATGCGGTTCATGATGAAAGTCATGATCATGTTCAAGATCATTATGATTATAACCAAGATTATTATGAGCATGATCAAGATGATTATGATTATGATGAAGATGATTATGATCATGTACAAGATGTTCATAGTTATCTTCACAGTCCAAGATATCGTCCATCTGCTCGTTATAATGTCACCTTAGATACGTTTTATGAAGAAAGCTCAGAGGATCGTAGCATTGCCAATGAAGGTAGAAGTAGTGATAAGATTCGCATCATTTCATCAGTTAAAGACTTGTGCCTTGTATTTTACAACAGAGTGATGAAATTGACAATGTTGTTGGTTCAATTAGTGATGGTGACGATGATGGTGGCGTGCATGGTAAGATTTAGTTCTTGAAAGCTTTTATCGCCAGCAATAAATAAAGAAAATAGTAAATATTCTAAGGTCTAATTTGTTGTTTATTCAATTGTTTTCATATATATATATTAGTCTAAGCATTATATTGACTTTACCAAAATAATTAATTTACCGAAAATACACATAACAAGTTTGTTTGAAATATTTTTATAGCTTAGAAAAGTATTTCGTTTTTACAAGTGAAAGGTTAGTTCAATCCAAGTTTACCGCTATTTTCGTCAATCACGTGCTGAATGTTATGACGTAGTAATTCACATAGTTGTCGTCATCTATGAAACAGCACCCCTTGGAATTTCAGTTTTGCTTTGAATTACACCAGAACTTCTAAAATTGTTTTATAAAACGCCCCCTGGTGGAAATCTAAAAACATTCGCCTCTATTATTTTGAAAAATAAAATAAAAAATTAAAATAAAAATAAAATTAAATTAAAATTAAAGCAAAGGTTACGTATAGTTAAAACTCTTCAAAAATTGTTTGTATGTTAAACTTAATATCAATACAAAGAACATTTATATTTGATTTTTTTTGATACTAAGCTAAAACTAAATAATATAACTATAAACTTTTATGTTTAATTTATATCAATTTTAATATAATTATAGTCTAGAGTATAACATAAAGAATGTATAAAGTAAAGTTGGCTAAACATTTTAAGAAAAGAATTATGTGCATGATTATTAACTTAAACCATCTTGCAAAAATTTTTTTTTTTAACTTTCTATAAACTATGTGTTTATTAAATTATTGTCAATTTAAATTTTAAAACATTTTTAATAACTATGTTAAAAAGTATGTTTTATTGATTTAAAATCACTTTATACCTATTATTAATCATCTCTTGAAAGTTATTTTTATTCATAACTTACCTTTATTACAGTTCGTTATTATCATTTTTATTGTTAGACGAATTTGAGATACCTGTAACGTATATTTGACATAAAACTTAATAAACAAATAAATAAAGTCGTTTGTGGAACAACATTTATTGGTATAATAAAACAAGACAAAAAAATACACATGATAAAAGAAACAATTTTCAAATCATGTTTTCAAGTTTTTACGAAACTTTGTAGACATATATGCTAATTTATTTTTATATAAACATAAAGAACATAAATTAAAAAAAAATAAAATATTATATATTTATGAAATGTTGTTGTTAACGAATACTAGTTGTAAGCTTGTTATAAACTGTGTTTGGCTAGATTTATTAAATGGAATGGAATTATGGAATGTTTATGGCAAAATAAATTTATTGTGTAAACTCTAAAATATAAAGTTGTAAATAAATTTTTTGTAAATTTTTGCATCTTTGTTTACCAAAGTGCTTTTTATTTAAAATTTCAACTGACTGAAGATTAAAGACAATCTTTTTTGTCTTTATGAAACATATGTTCCAGTATTTTTAAAATCGTAATTTCAATAAATTATATATATACATATATATAAAAACAAATTATACAGTAATCTTCCTTTATTCTACCAACATATGTTTCTGTGTGTCAACGAATCAACACACTTCAACTGGGTTCTGTAAAAAAATAATTACTGTAATGAGAGAATAGAAGCATAAAATAAAGGAAGATTACTGTATAATTTGTTTTTATTTTTATTCCAGTGAAGTTACTTTACTAGGATCTTTTGTTAGCAAACATTTAAAACTATATTTTGAACAGTTATATATACATATATATATAATTTATTGAACGACAAAAAAAGACGCTCAAAATACTTGGTCCTGGGAACTGGTGCCCTTGGAACCTTTCGGTTATTGAGTCGCACACCACGGATGCCTTTTAACGTCTTGTCCAGGACACCTTTGTACCTTAAGAGGTAAGTTGTAAAAAATATCTTTGTCTATTGCATTTATACATGAACAAAATAATTTTTCAATAGAACGTAATTAAGTTATATTCTTTAAATAAATCATTTTTTTTACATCTTAAAAACCTGTAGCTAATTGTTGCATACACAAACTTCACTACATAATATCTAATTGCAAGCTTTACTAACTTACAATACTTTTTAAGTAGTATGCTTTTATTTTTAATCTGTTTAATAACCTACATGGTCAACTAACTTTATTTAAAAACACGAATTTTAGTTTTTAATGGATTTTTGCATTAAGCATTACCTTTATAAATACCTTCATATTTCTTATGTGTACCTTAGTAGATATAATTAAAAAACATGAAAGAAAAAGCTGTAAAAGCAAGAAAACGATGTTTTAGTTTCAAGTTATTGATTCTAATAATAGTCATATATAACGTTGATAAATAAGCTACTAAAGATTACTAAAATAATTTACCAAGCTTGTATTTTTTGAAAAGATTATGTAGTGTAGCTACCATTGTATGCAAAAGTCAAACTTTTCAACACATAACTATGTGCAGTACATTTAAAAAAGAGTTTTATTAGTACTTCTTACATTTGTTAATTATCAAAAACTTTAGATTTTTTAATTCGATTAATTGAAAAAATTCTTAAAATGGTAAAAATATTCCAAAATTAAAAGCTTTGGTTTGCTTTTAACAATCAGAAAAAACAAACTTAAAACAATACTTAATCTGAATAAATATATTTAAAAGTACAACAACTTTTGTGTAAAATAAAATATTTACAATATTCTTTTAACATTATTAATTCGATTTGTTTAAACCGGTTTACGATTAAAACCGCATCTACTCAAATAAAATAAGGTTAGGTTCAATTTTCTAGTGATCAAAATATTCAGTTTACTGTAAACTAGACCTCGAATTACTATAGTTTTTTATTGTTATGTTTTTTACACACTATGGTTAAGTGGCATTACTTAAAACAACTAAACCATCGTGCATTTAGTACTGATGAACTAAGTGGATAAGTTACTAAAATCAGTACAGCTAGACTTAAGAAAGCTTTAATAAAAATGTCTTTTTCTTTAAAAAAAAATATTATTTGGCTAAAAAAATAAGGCCAAAATGGCAACTACGAACCAGAATAAATAATGAAACTTTTTAAATCATTACTGCTTATAATCTCAACATTCATGTTTTAAAACTTCAACAAAAAAGTTTAATTCAATTTAGTTTAATACGTAAAGTTTAAAACAGTTTTTGTAAAAGATCTAAAATGCTTTATCATTTTCACGGGCGCTTAGGCCCCTTGAAACCAGTTAAAACACAGTAGTCTAGTCCTGCTTAAGTTATTGGCTTAATTTTTTCTATGTTATTTAATTATTATTAAAACTATATTTAGTTCATTCTATAATAAATGTTTTTCTTCTGTGTAGGTTTAGTTAAATATATAAGCTTTTATTCTTTACTGTTCTGCTTTATTAGTGTTGTTTTGAATTTCATATTTAAGATTTACATAAAGTTAAAAATAAAGTACCCAAAACAGTAAGACTACAGAAACCAGCCAACTCAAACTTGTTAATTTTGCCTTAAAATGTTTCAACCCTACATAAGCATAGATTTAAGTTTTAACTACAATATTTAGTATTAATAATATTTTCTTCTTTTAGTTTATAAGTTATATAAGTTTTCTAAAAAAGAATTAATTATTAAAAAGAAGATAAATTACTCTAATAAAAACAAAAAAAAAAAAAAACTCAATCTTACAAAACTATATTCCAATTAGCTTGTTAATCTGTTTTAATATCTTTAAATAGTGATAGAGTTTTTAGGAGTTATTTTTTTGTTTTGTCCCCATAACCTTATATGATCACCTGAAAATTTAGTTTCAACTATATTTCTTTAAAATTGGGTGACTAATAACTATTTCTATTCCTAGAATTTTCACAATGTTAAAAACTTTTTCTGTATGTTTAATCATAGAATTGTTTGTACCTTACAACTTACTTGAAATATTAGTTGTAGTTTGTAATAAAATATTGTTGAGTTTTTTTGAAATAAATATAAAGTTTCATGGCAGAAAAAAATTAAAATACTTTCTTATAAGTTCTGCATCTTCATTTTTTATTTTGTTTTACTTAAAATTACTAAGGTCCTCACTTACAGTTTTACAAAGTTTATAAACATAAAGTGTGAAAGCATACATTTTATATAAGTTAGCAAGGGTTTGAGTTTAGAAAATAAACTTTGTTTTATAGTTTTATGTTGGAAAAATGTAAACGATATAATTAACGGTTCCAAACTAAGAAATTAAAGTAATAAGTATGATAGCTTTAAAATTCTCACAATTATTTTAGTGTTTTTGTATTTGAAAAACATATAATTTTAATTACTAACACTTTTACAAGTATTTTGAACCAACTAAAATTTAAAAAATATTTCGCTTCCCAAACCAAAGTTTTTGAAAACTCTGACAAGTTTTTCGTTACATAAAAATAAACATTTTAATAAAATCCATTCCTGGTTATGAAAATCAGTCTTGCTTACAAATTAAATAGATTTATCAAAACAAATTTAATAAGCAGTTTAAAGAAACTATTTTTTTTTTAACTTACACTTTGTTAAGCTAGTCGAATTTAAATGAAACCCTAACAGCTTTTACAAAACAAGTAACAAAAATAATGTTTACTAAGAAAAATAACAACAAGAATACTTTTTAATAGTAAAAACAAAAAAATACAACCTTTAATGTACAAGTATATATATTTTTTTTAGTATAGTAAGATTTTGGTTGCTTTTAAATACTGCATGGATAAATTAACTTTTTTTTTTGTTTTCTGCTTTAGAAAAATATATTGTTAACCCGTATTAGTTTGCTTATTAAGCTTTTAGCAAAACTTATGTTTAATATTCATAGTCAGATTTATTCATTCTATTTTATTATAATAGACATGTTCATTTCTCTATTGTTATAAAAGTATAGTTAATATTTTTTAAGACTTCATAGTTGATATATGTACAAATTTAATTCTTGTATAAAAAGTGGCTTTTTAGGAGATGTTTTAAGTTACGCCGTGTATTTTTTAGGTTAAAAGCATTTATATAAAGTCATCAAAAAATATTTTTGTATTTTAATCTCCTATTTTAAGCAGTAATTCTTTTTTTTTTACAAATTTTTTACATAACTAATACTTTAAGCTTCGTTTAAGTGTTTTTACTTGATAAATTAACAATAGTAAGCACTCAACAAATTATTATGCTTACGATGTTATTTGTCAAAATTATGTGGTTTCACGAACCCGTAAACTTGTAGTATTTAAGCTATTTCAATATTATTCTTAGTTGTCATTTACAAATTCTAAATTTCTTTGTATGACTTATTAAAAGATTATAGTTTCAAAAGCTATAATCCTAATTTTCTAAAAGAAAAATGATTTAAAAACATTCAAACTTTATGAATTAAAAGAAAAACAATTTCACCAGATTCTATGGCAAGCTATAGAACAGAACAATAAAATTTCTTATGTTGAGATTTTTATTATATACCAAAAGCTTATAAATTATTAAAAACAGAATACTTAGCATTTATTTAATAATAGTGAATTAAAACACTTTATAATTAATAATCTAATGGTATACTTTTTATTATTTGACAGTTGGTTTGATAAAATGTTATTTATTTTAAGGTAATTATAATCTATAATGAAAAATTAATTCAATTTTAAACGTTTAATTTTTAATATTAAAGTCAGGAAGACCCTTTGCTGTAGTATATCAAAACGTCACAAGTGCTCTTGTTTTTTTATAACCATTGTTTAAGTTTTATTGTTATTAAAAAAACTAAAAAAATCTTCAAGTTAGTTTTAGCAGTTTTTAGGTATTAGTTCAAATTAGTTTACATACTTCGTAAAAGTAAAAAAAAAAGACGTTCCATCTTACATGTTATTTTTAATAACTTAATTATTATCAACTCAAAGTAAAGCGAAAACTGAAGAGCATTTATAAAAAAACTAGCTCAGCTTACGGACTTAATATTTTTCTCAATTTATATTAATAGAACTTTCTTTAAACATACATGCATCATTCATCACTTACATTTGATCACTTTGAGATATCTCTTCACTAAAAATTGATTTTATTTTTGAACTAATTATATAGGCACAAAAAACTAGGTATATAATTATTTTAATTTAGAAAGTAAAAATTTTTGTTCTTTTTATATACTTTTAACTATAATTAAAAGTAAACCAATAAAAAAACCATAAGTTTTCAGCTTATGTTTTTAAAGCTTTATAAAAACTTCGGTAATATAATTTCACAAATTCGCACCTTTTTTAACTAATTCAGAAACCAATGAATGAGGTTTTTAAGTGTTTAAAATTATAGAAACTTCACATATGTAATAAAAAATGTTTTTCAAACTATATAAAAATGTTTTGCATTTATATTCATACTTTTGAGTTAGTGATAGTTAAACAATCTTTCCAAAAACATATTTGTATTATATCTTAAGAGCTTATAGTTTAATTGGGTTTTCAAACAAACTATTAACAGATTTTGACAAATTCCAAAAAATAATGTTGTTTCTACAGTTTATAAATCAACTGTAGACCACTCAAAGTTTCTATGGAGAAATAGGTTTGGAGAAAATTTTACTCGACAGTCTAGTCGGCCAATTATCTAGATCTTCGAGAAACATAAATTCAATAAGTATTATGATTTAATTTATTTTTTATTTACCAAAAAAAAACTGTATTACATTTTCTATCGTGGGAAAAAAAAGTTTATTTAGACTAAATACGTTATTAAATAAGCAGTAAGAAAACACTAAAAAATGTTAAAAATAAAACTTTTTTTAAAACTAGTATTCTGTCGTAGTTTGCAATTACTAAAGTATTTTTTTTTATTAATTTAGTACTTAACTCAATACTTTTCTATGGCCTTTTATTTTTATAATTATAAAAGATATCACTGTATGCTTACATTTACTAGTAAAAAAAATAGTTTTTCTGCAAACTACATAAAATTTAGTATTAAAATTTGTAAAAAGTATGTTGTTTTTCCTGAAATAAAAAAACACTGTTACATTTAGACTATTTGAAGACTTGCTTTCAAGTAGGGTTTCCCAAACTTATTTTGTATACGCCTCCTTGAAAGAAACTTACAGAATGATCGCCCCTTTACTTGTCCGTTTAATTTATAACCCAGATGAGCGATGTTGCCAACTTATTCGAAACCTTCTTTAAAGTTTACTTGTTTAAGAATACTTTTAGGGTATAAAAGAGAATACAGCAAAAAGTGAACAGTTTTTATTTTCATTGTTATTTTATCTGCCAAAAAACTATTAGAAATCGATTAATCTTAACCAAAAATTAGTTTAACACGTCTTTTTTTTAATTAATCTTTGTAAATTTTGATAAAAAAACGCTTAACTTGAAATACAAAAAAAAAATATTCATAAAGCACACAAAATTGTCATGTAAATTTTAAAAATAAGTAAGTTTTTAGATAGTCTACAGCCACCGTCTAGCCTTACAGTTGTAATTTAATTTAGTGTTTGTTCTTAAAATTTTATACCCTAAAATAGCTTAAAATTAGCAAAAGTTTACTATACATACGCTATATATTTTTTCTAATATTAAAAGACATACAATAGAGGTGGTTAACATAGGACTCCTATTCGGCACGCAAAACAAAAATACCCGGGCCCGCAGCGTACTTTTTAATTTGAAAAGACTTGAGCACAAAAAAAAATTGAGATTAAAAAAGAAAATTAACGGACCTGTTAGTTAGACTTTTAATGAACAGTAGTACTGGTTAAAATTTGTTTTCCAACATTTTTTTAAGTTTTCATTGTATACTTTACATAATGTCAAGTCGCTAATGAACATTTTTTAGTAAACCTTGCCCGGCGTCTTAAAAATCTACCCGTTTCTAACTAACTTATTCTAAGCTTGTCGGTAAGCTTTTCTAGCTACTATAAACACGCTTATCGTTTATATTTTATAATATACTAAAACAAACAACTATTTTTTTAAGTGTTTATTACCAAAGTACTTTTAAAAGTTTTTTGCAAATGTTTTAAAATTCGCCTAGAATAAAAATTAATCAACAATTGATTAAAATTAATTAAAATAACTTATTTATAAATTGCATATACTATTTAACATTTGTTAAAAATTCCATTTTAACAACTGAAAATAAAAGGCTTTAATTGAAACATAAACTCAGTAAAGCATTAAAATAGTTTATAAATAGTTGATTTTATTGCTTAGTAGTTTTAAAAACAACATATCAAAGTTTAGGTAAACTATAAATAAACATTAAGTATAAGTAAAAATGAACTAACAAATATTTATTATTTTTTTATGTTTTGCTTTTAGTTTTTCAATAAAGACGTTCTTATTAATAACTAAAACCAATAATAAAGTAAAAATATACATGTATTAAAAATAACAGAAGTTTCAGTTTTTTCAAGCAGTTTAGAAAGACTTTAAAACTAATTTTACAATGATTAAAATTTTATTGCTTAGTAGTCTTAATAACAACATATCAAAATTTGGGTAAACTAAAAACATCAAGTATAAGTAAAAATACTTTTTTATTTACTGAACTAACAAAAACTTTTAGATTTTTTTTAAGTTTTACTTGTAGTTTTCAATAAAGAAATTGTTGTTCATTACTAAAAACAATAGATAGTAAAAATAAGATTTTGTTCATTGTAGAATTAGTTTTAAATTCTTTCTAAACTACTTAAAAAAACTAAAACTTCTGTTATTTTTAATACATGTATATAAATAAGAGAAGAGCAGTATGTGATATCAAAAAGATACATTGGTATATACTTCTTTTTTTGAACTAACTACTTTATTTAGTAAACAGCACAGCAAAAAGACAAGTTTTGTTAGTTAATAGGTATTAGAAACATTTCTTAATTATTTCATAAAAAATATTGTTTTTAATAAAAGTTTTTATTAAAGAGTTTTTATTAAAATCTACTCCAAAACCTTAAAAACTTATTAGATTACTATTTGGATAATAAGATTGAGGTAAACTATAAGTATTTTTTAAATTAATAATAATTAAAGTACATAAAACTACTTTTAAAAGTTCGTAGTTTTACTCTTGGTAAAACAATCAAAGAAATTAAATTTTTGTAACAGATTTAATTTCAGCACTTAATAATTAACTTAAGTCTAAAATGTAATCATAACATTGTATTAAAATTTTCTTTGTCTTTACAATTAAAAAAACACCCTTGATACTTAGCCTTTATACTAAATACCTAAACATAACAAAATACAAAATAAAGTTTGTTCTGGATAGAGAATTTAAATGTTTTTTTTTTTTTATTTTATACTACCAGTTGCAAATCGTACTCTATATGTTGACTGTTTAAATAAGTCTAATAAAACTGTCAAAATAAGTTTAGTTTTGTAACTGTTTTATTAGTTTTAGCTACTAAACCAGGGTTTCCCAAACTCATTTACTAAATCGCCCCCTTTTCAGAAATTTAAAAAATAATCGCCCCCCACGATTTTAAAAAGTAGTTTTTTTCTTGAGTACAAACTTTTGAGCCAAAAAAATTGTATTTGAAATGTAATTTAGTCTGGTATTTCTTATGCACGCACTTTTGGGCTGTGTTCAAAGTAGTTTACAGGGCTTGAGAAAATGAGTTACAGTCGTTTTCTTATAAGCCCAGTAAAGTGTATTAAAATACTTAATTATTAAAAAGCCTGTGTAATCTGTAATCAATCCTGTTTAAATATGAATTGTTTTGAAACTAATGAAACTTTTAGGGTATTGGTGAATAACTTTTGTAACCAGCAATTCATATTTACTAAAAAATCTTTTCTAGTTTGAATTCGTTAAAAAAATGTAATTGCAGGCTGCATAATTTAATAAAATAACATATAAGAAAATTAAAAAAACTCGAGCAAAACTTTAATAAAATGATTTAGTATTATTTTGATCTAGGAAATACCATTAAATGAAAACCAAATTGAAAGTTTATTTCAGAAAATTAAGTATCAAAAAACTAAATTTTGTTTATTTTGCACAAGTAGTTTTCAAGTTATTTAGCAGGTCAAAATTTTACTGAATCTTAACCGTACGTTATTCATCTGAAATCTTAACTGAAACCTGAATTTTTAATAACCTCTCATAGAACGAATTTCGGACTTTTAGAAGTTAGTACCAAGTAACTTAATTAAGTCGTTAGTTATAAGCCTATATTAATTTACCAGAAGTAGTGAAAAACTAAAAGCTAGTGTTGAACTATTAATATAAACAACACATTGTCATTGCTAATATATTAAAAATCAAGATGAAACAAAAACATTTGTATCAATAGTTTATAATTCCTTAATATATAGATTTTTTAACAATAATAAATCAAGTTAGAAAATAAAATTGAGTTTAAGAATCTTTTGAATGAAATATTTGAAGTCATTTCAAATAGAGATACTCTTTTAAAACCAAAAAAAAACTTTAATGGTTATTAACATTTTTTTATTTATACAGATTAAACAAGTAATAACAAAAATATGTCAAATAAATTTCTTTCAAACAAATACTTTAATCACTACGCTATAAAAACTTTTAGTGTAATGTAAATCGAAAAATATAAACTACACAATTAACGAGGTCAAAATAAAACTATTAACAGATTTAAAACATAAACCATTTAATAAATACAGTAGACTTCCGCTTGAAATAGCACTTTGAACAAAATCAAAAAGTGCAAACTCAAAAATTATTACCATTTATTTTACAAAATGATAAATTTAAATATGTTATATGCAATAATGTTATAAATAAACATGGAATCAACTAAAACATAAAACAAACATTCATTAAAAACATAGATCTATATCAGATATTAAATATTATGTATTTAATGTTTTATTAATACTAAGTTAGTTATAAACTTTATTTAAGTTAAGTTTAAGAAAATATAATTTTGTATTTTTTTGTGTAAAAAGTGCGAACTCGAGAGGAAGACTACCGTAATTAATATTTATTAGGCATTATGCAAACCTGTTGTAGAATAAATAACTTAATAACTTTTTTATTATAAAGAGACTTCTTAATACAATACAAACCAGGTTAAACAAGAAGTATTTTAAAAGATCAAATAAAATAAAAAAACTTTCATTACATAATGTCTGCTACTGAAGTCTAATATAGTGTGAAGAATGAGGTTCATAATTGTTTGCAAGTTTTTCTAATCTGACTCTTAATCAGTAAAACTACGCCTCCTTTACAAATATCTAGAATAGATCTTTTGCTCAATATGTTTATAACTGAACTGAAAGCTTTCTCAACAGCATAGCTAGCAGGAAAAACTAAAAAAAAACAATCTAAATTCCTCTCAATTGATTGGAAAATTTTGCCTTAGGTTTTGTTCAGTTAAAAAACTATATATCGTTCTTTGGAAAAATTTATTTGAAGTTCAAGGTCAATTTGTAAGTCTGAGAAAGTTTCCTGTACGTCGTTTACTTCAAAAAGATCTGCCTCGAAGGGATTCATATTTTTATCTATATGATAGCTTTTTTGTGTCAAATCGAAATTTTACTATTTAATATGTTGAAATTGTTAAAAATTCCAGATTTTTTTAGGTTTTGTTTTGCCTAAATTGTCAAATTCCAGGTATTTCCAGATTTCTAGACAAATTGGCAACCTTGTATAGTTTTATTTTCTAGTCTAACTTAGTGACTTTTCAAAAAACAATTAGAAATATCATGAGGTGATACTAAATAATATATAACATAGATTTTTACAAACCATTTATGATCCCAAATATCATATATGTCAGGTTATAAAATGGTGAGAGGGATTCCGATTGTCTATGACCTATGTAATTGTTGAATAAGAAAATATATGAATGAAAATATGTAATTTACTTGAAAGTGGGAGTCATAATTACTTGATTTTTTCTCTATATTTTACATAAACAAAATAAACTTTTTTCGTTTAAGTTTTACCTCAGGGTCAAAAACTTAATAGCAAGCTAAAATTAGTTAAATAGCAAGATAAAAAACAAAAATTTTATGACAGCCCAAAATTTTAAAATCGCCCCCTTTTCGCCCCCTTACTAGTTATCGCCCACCCTTTCGCCCCCTTACTAATTATCGCCCCCCGACTTACTAAAATCGCCCCCAGGGGGGCGATATCGCCCACTTTGGGAAACCATGTACTAAACAGTTTCAATAGGGTTTTTTTGAATACAGGTTTATTTAAGTTTCATTGTTACTTAAGTTAAATGTAGTCATAGTTTAATATTAGTTTATTTAAACTTTTGACTCATGATATTAGTTATTTTTAACAAGTCGAGGTTGTCCTAAAATATGACACTTTAGAACAGGACTTTTTGAGTCCACACTTTTTGATCGTGTTCAAAATGTGTACTCAACTGGATTATAAAGTATCAAAATAAAAAATCAAGTTTGTATGAATATTTTTATAAGTTAAATTAATTTTAAAGCATAACAAAACTTTATACATTTATGTTATTTTAAGAATACAATGTCAACCTAGATCATTATTTATTAATTGATAGAAATTTTTACTGCCCACAGAAATTTATCAAGTAAGTTATAAGTAGTAAATTTAAACTCAAATGATTAATTTTATCTTAACTTATTCTTAAAAAATAAGTTCTGGTGAAAAGCTTTTTTACCAAAAAATAAAAACATAGTATTTTTAAAACTTTGCTTATAGAAAACTTAAAAAATGATGTTTTTCCTACGATTTAAAACTTGTAAAGTATTCTTTCTAGCTTTTCTTTTACATGTGCTCTACTCGGAGAAAAAATGAAGTGAGATATCTTAAAGGCCTTTTCGAGTTATATGACCCTCTGTAGTCTCTAAAGTTGCCTGAAAGTAGCAAAATTTTTGAATAAAAAAAATAGATTTAATAACAAACTTAAAAATCTTTAATTTTCAAGGACTAAAGTTATACTTTAGTACGAAATATATCATACAGAAAAGATAAAAAAACAATCCAATTGTTTTGTGTAATTATTAAAACTTAAATTTCGAGGAGAAATTTAAATAGCATTTCGTGTAAGTTTCAAACAGATAATTAAAGTAATTTAGACTTTTATAACTTCTGACCTACTTAACTCGGAAAAGAAACAAAAGTGTTTAAACATAATAAACTTAGTTACACTTAACAATGAACTAATTTAAGTAAAGCTTTTTAGTCATCGAAAAACTCAATTACCGTTTGCCAGCTTTCTGTGTTTTGATAACAGTTCTTTATTTGTTTATTAAGTGACAAAAGAACGACAAAAAAATTTGCTTCACGGACCTGGAGTATGGAAAAATGTTTTGGTTTTAAAGTCATACACCATAAATACAGTTCAATGTATTGTCCAGGACTTGTTCCCGTAAAGTAAATAACCTAATCACAACTAAAAACAATTAAGTATGCTGGAACAGAATTGTAGACCCAATTACAATATATAGCATTTTCTTCTTTAGAATTTGTAAATGTTCCGTCTACGACATAACATCCTCTACTATCTTTTAATAAGGATTTTAGATGATCTTCATCTATATATACATCTTTTTGTGCTACAACAAATACAAATGATAACTTCTTGAGATCTTTGTCGATGTTGCAGTAGCTTATGCCTTTTTTTAATTCTAGTTTAAAATATATCGAAGAAAAACAAGAGCAAAAACTAGAACGTAGAATTTCTTCACCAAAACATTCTTCTTTGCATTTTTTTTCCACTATCTCCCAATCTGTAGGATAACCAGACATAAGAACATCTAAAACTTTGTTAGATTTTATTCCATGCAGATTAAGAGGAAGATTGTTACAAAAGTTAGCTTTATTTTGATCTTCAGGATTTATTCTAAACAAGTAACGAATTGATGAACTTTCATTAGATTGTTTATCATCTATTGTGCGCAAAACGAATTGGTAGTCTTTGTCTTTAGATGATAATAGCTCTGTTTTATACTTAATGCAATCATTAGTGCTAGTTTTAAAAAGACAGTCAATTTCAAATGATAATTGTTGCGATAAGGATTTTACGTCAAAATCAAATTTAGCTTTTAAGAAATCTATTTTTCCTTGCTGATTTGCTTCTATTTCTTTCTCTAACTCAGCAAAAAAGTTTTGTTCTAGCACGTTTTCAGACAGACATGAGTTTAAACAAAAGTTTTCATTTTTAAACATTGGAACGTCGAACTTGTTGTATAGTACATTCTTAACAAAGTCACTTGCGGTTTCTTTTCTTTCAACTTGGATTAGATATGCGGGAGTGACTATGTCGTGATGGGCAACAGCGATTTTCCCTAGCATATCTTCAGGTTGAAAGGTGCCTTTAAAAATTCGGTTATTGTCACTATCAAACAAATCATTAGAAGAATTTTTGAGTTTTATTTGTTTTTGAGAAGGTGAAAAAACCTTTAGCTTTTTACCTTTATTATAATCCTGCCAGGAAGATGTTTCTAATTTATCACACTGAACTGTTTTTATTTTTATTCCATTTTGAAAATATGAATCGGGAACATTATATTTAGCAAAGAATAACTGAGACTTATCAAGATTATTTTGTTTATTTTTAAATAAATTCTTTAAATGCTTTAAATAATGTCTGGTTTTATTAAGTTTATTTTGAACTACTTTGTTAACAAACAAATATGCCATGTGTTTAGCAACTCCTTCATTCGTTGCTAAACATTCACCATAATCAAAAGCCTTAAAAAAACTATCAGTTAAATAAACTCCGGGACCAAAAACACCAGATCCTGACGGTCTAAATCCTTCTTTCAAAATCCCTTCAACATTTTTGATATTAGTTCCATGGAGTAAAAGTAAACTTGATTCTTTTGAATCTTTTGAATCTTCGGATTCTATCAAAACATTGTTATTAAGTGTAACTCTAAATAATTTGAACACAACACTTTTATTATTAGACTGTTTGTACTTTCTTCCAAGACAGTCTGCAAATACATCTGGTAAACAATCTAAACCAGCCGAATCTTTTAAAATTTTATAATCCGGATCATCAACTCCCAATGGTTCAATTTTGTACTTAAAGTTTGAGATAGACCTTTCAAAGTGAAACATTTTATGTTCAAATAACTCATTTGCTTCTTTAACAAACTTTTCTTTAGTTTTTTCCAACTCTTTTCTTATAAGCTCAATTTCTTTGGTTGTTCTGTCCTTTTCGTTTTTGCAAAGATTGCGCAGTATGTCTTGAGGACCAAAATATTTCTTAATAAACTCGTCTAAGTTTTCTTGACTTGAATACATGTTTGACTTAACTTTAAATTTACCTAAAAAATAGTATGAAAAATTAATTAAGCATTTATTTGCATAGTTCTTTGTCTTAAAGTATTGATATCTAAGTAAATTTTTTATTAAAATAAATCTAAAAAACTTTTTTTTTTTTAGTTTTGGTTGAACCTTTACATCTATAGTAATCTCAACATAATTTTCTTACAAAGTGTTGTTTTCTTATGTTTTAGCTTAAAACTTTTAATTCGTGTAAGAATTACAAACATTTTTTTTTGCAATTATAAGTTTTTTAATATTTTAGTTTTGTTCTGAATTAAAAGCCTTTATTTGTAGCTTTCAAATAAATTTTTTAAAAAGCTAAAAGACAAGTAAACTTAAATAATATAAAACTCACAAAAACTCATAGAAGTTTTCACAAAGTAAATTTGTACCTAACATATACTATTAGATGTTTTTCTACAATTTTTTATATAATATACACGAACCGAAGCAACCATAATTAACATATTTTTGATGGAACAGTTTTAGTTTAAAAAGCAATTACAAATACAAACAAAAAGCACAAGACGTTTTACAATGATTTTTGATTTTTACTTTATCATTATGACACAAATTAAAACGAGTTAATAAATAAATTCTTATTAGAATAAAAGGTAAATTTATATATTATACTGTGATTAAAAGTATATTATTTTTGTTATAAGTATTTAATATTTCAAGTAAAACAAAATTAGCAGTTGCATAGTTAGTTATACTAAACACATTATGATCATATATATTGTTTATGGAACGAGAAAATACGCTAAAAATAATCTGTCCTAGGACATGGTAAATGAAAAAACCGTTTTCTTATCGAGTCGTAGTTCACTTGGATACTTTAAACTGTGACCTTTTTTTTTTGCTTAGAAATGATTTTTGTTAAAAATGTTTCAAAAATATAAAGTCATTGTATATTGCTTTATACTGTCAATAATTTTTTAACTGCAGCAAAAAAAGTAAGATGTAAAATTAAACCTATTTGTATTTATTATTGTTATTTTATAACACTTTTTTTTATATTTACCAATGACGTTTTTTGACTGGGTTCTAAAGCCTGGGCATCCTATAAAAAAAGAGAAAAAGGTTAGATTAATACTTTAAGCAGTTATAAAATCTTAAACTTTATGTACCTTCATAAATTTGATCGTTTATTTTGCAAAATTTTTAAATATAATTTTGAGCTTATAATATAACAAAATGGGTGATGTTATTTATATGAGGGTCGCACGAATAGCTTTTTTTGCAATTTTTCAAAAATTTCTAAACTTTAGATCCAATTATTATCCTTATCTTTAAAGCTAACATGTTTTTCTAGAAAACGCTTCTTTGCCTTTAATCAAAAAAATCCATTGGATAGGGATTTCAATTTAGCAGTGGGCCCCCTTAAAAAATTTTATTTTATTAAATTTTTTTTGATTTTTTTTTACATGGTTTAGCTTTTCTCAAAAAATTAAATATTTTTTTTGTTACCTTACTCATTGAACTAAATTTTCTGTGATGAAAATTTTTCTTATTAAATTATTATTTTAGAAATCCCCATATAATTTTTTTTTTTAACATTTAAATTTATCATGGCTTTACTGCAAATTTACAATATTTAAAAAAAGTTTTTTTTTTTAAGGAAATGTTAATTTTTCTATTTTATTCATTATATGACCTATGCAACTTTTACATATATTTACATAATTTGAGAGATTTATGGCTCAAGTGCTAGGAATTTGTGTAAAACTTGCAGAGTTCATTTAATAAATAATAATTTGAAAAATAAATATTTTTTTAAAATAAATTTAGGTAAATAAGAATACTGATAATAAAAATTGTTCGAAAAATATTGTATTATGCAGTAAAACCATAATAAATTAGAATATTTTGAAAAATTTTATTTGGA
>NW_028139248.1:103676-137595 GCF_965202585.1 Thalia democratica
CAGTAGCAGACATTATTTTATGGAAGTTTTTTAATTTTATTTGATCTTTTGAAGTATTTCTTATTTAACCTGGTTTGTATTGTATTTAAGTAGTCTTTTTATAATAACAACTTTATTAAGCCATTTATTCTACAACAGGTTTGCATAATGCCTGATAAATATTATTTACGGTAGACTTCCTCTTGAGTTCGCACTTTTTACCGAAAAAAAGTGCAAATTTATATTTTCTTAAATTTAACTAAGTAAAGTCTATTACTAACTAAATATTAATAATACAAAATATATATAATATTTAATAGTTTATATAGATCTATATTTTTTAATGAAAGTTTGTTTTATGTTTTAGTGCATTTCATGTTTATTCATAACATCATTGCATATAACATATTGAAATTTGTCATTTTGTAAAAAAAATATGGTAATAAGTTTTTGAGTTTGCACTTTTTGATTTTTTTCAAAGTGCGAACTCAAGCGGAAGTCTACTATATTTATTAAATGGTTTATGTTTTAAAGATTTTAATAATTTTATTTTGACCTGGTTAATTTTGTAGTTGATATTCGTTGTTTTACATTACACTAAAAGTTTTTATAGCATAGTGATTAAAATATTTGTTTGAAAGACCTTTATTTGACAGGTTTTTGTTATTACTAGTTTATTCTGTATACAACTTATGTCACTATAAAACTATTATCTGATTGTAATATTTTGACAACCATAAAAGTTTTTATTTCTAAAAAGATTTTTTTGGTTTTAAAAGAGTATAAATTTTAGGTCTCTATTTGAAATGACTTCTACTTTTTCATTTAAAAGTTTCTTAAACACAATTTTATTTTCTAACTTGATTTATTATTGTTCAAAAGTTTATTATAATATAAGGAGTTTTAAACTATTAATACAACTGTTTTTTGTTTTATCTGAATTCATTATATATTAGCAATTAGAACAGGGGTCGGCAAACTGCGGCCCGCAAAGGGTAAATCTGCGGCCCGCGAGCACGTTATTTTTTTGAATGGAATGCGGCCCGCGAAAGAAAATTTTGTGGCCCGCGAGCATGTAAAAGTGGCCCGCTGAGAAAAAATATATTTCAAGTAAAAATTTTTTCGGTAATTCGATTTAATTTGTTTAGTTTGGTTTTAAGTCTCTGTATAGCATTTAAAAATAATTAGAAGAGGTTTCTACTTTATTTAAAAATGTGAAAAAGACAGATTAGCAAACTAACAGGATATTTTTCTGAGTTTCATAATAACATCTATTTTACAACAGCAAGTAATTATCTGAAAAAAGAGTGCTTGAATTTAATAAGTTAGTTATATTATACCTATTTATCAAATAAACTAAATGCAAGTGTTTTCCATTTTGTACAAAAGCAATGCACAGTAATTAACT
Source organism: Thalia democratica (assembly GCF_965202585.1). Classification (NCBI taxonomy): domain Eukaryota; kingdom Metazoa; phylum Chordata; class Thaliacea; order Salpida; family Salpidae; genus Thalia; species Thalia democratica. Next base: position 105,064 of record NW_028139248.1, read on the forward strand.
AAAATGTCATTTCTTTATAGCTTAGATATTCTTTCCAATATTTTTTATACCTAAGTTTCTTTTATATATTTTTTATTTGTAAATGTTATTTTTTAGTGTAAAAACATTTAAAATAACATAGTAATAAGAAAAAAAGGTTTATTTAAGTTTTGTTTTGACACATTTTAATTTTTTAGAAGTTTTCTTTGCACTTGAACTAATTTATATGCACACCAACTTAAAAAAATGCTCATATTTTAAACTACTTTTTATAAAATACTTAAGTTAAAGTTTAGTTTATATTGAAGTTGTTTTAACAATAAATTTTTAAAGAGCTTCACAGTTAAGGAGCCATCTAAAACTAATAAATCAAAAAAATTATCTAAAACTATATAAAATGTTTGTCCGTTGCAACTTATTAGTTTTTCACTTTTACTTGTGATCATCGCACTAGCGTGAAACAATTAATAAGTAATAAACTTTTTAACAATTTAACTTTTGTCATAATTGTTTAGTTTATGCATAATTTTCTAAGTTTGTTTTTTCTACATGTAATATCTAAATTTGTACAGAAACAATTAAAACAATATTTATGACATAAACTAATATAGTTTTTGTTAGGTATGCATTTTCATTTTTCAAACATTGATTTTGTCAAACTAAGTTAACTTTTATGATTTGCATATCAATACACACATTTGCTGTTTTTTGGAGCTACCTATTTAATATAAACTAGACTTAGGGATAGTTGATAAACATTGACACACACTCAGACTGTCTTTATTTGAAGACTTCAAATCTCAGTCCAACTAAGTCATTTTATAAGTTTTTGGCTAGAATTGTTTTTTGTATACAAAAATATCAGGAATGTTTTTGTTAATTCAGGCTGGCTTTTTTGCTTAAAAGAGTGGCAAATTAAACTTATGATGTAAGTTTTGGTCAACCCAAAGTGTTAGTTTCACTTATAATATATGTTATAATATATCAAGTTCAAGCTTAGAACTTGAAAATTTATGCCTAAAAATTTTGGAAAAAAACTTGAATTTGAGAATTTTTGAAAACGCTTGGAGTTTCAAACAATTTTTATTTTTACATGTAAAGTAGTGAAATTTCGATTTGACACAAAAAATTTAGCAAATAAACATTTCTTTACAAAAAAATATACTAAAGTAGCTTAACAGTGTTTTTTAATATTGATATACTTTATAAGACACTTTTTAAGCTTTAATTAAACTTTATACTAAAAATAAAAGAAGAATTGTACTTCTATAAACTTTTGGTGCATTGCACCTTTACTTGTAAAGTTTCACCGATTGTTGTGCTTCGTGTTTGAACTAAACCAAGAAGTTATACTAAAGTGTCAAAGTTAAAAAAATCTAATAAAAATTTTCAGATGAGCAATAGTTTTTCTATCAGTGCTCTCATCTTAACATATTGATTAAAGTCATAATTTGATTTATGCGACTTTATAACCTTAATGCATTTCCTAAATAGGACTTTTTGTTGTCATTGAAGAAATAAACAAATGTTTTTCATTACTGCCAACAAAAATTCTTTAAAAAAGTGTTCAATTATAAACGTTATCTCATTATTAAATAATAAATTTTGCTACTTTATAACTTGCCTTAACAACTTTTTTCTGATAATTCTGTAGTTACTGAAGATAATCATGTGCTTTGTTGGAACTGACTTTGGTGATTTGTTTTTTTATCGTTTCTCGCAATAACTCCTAACTAAAAATTTTTTTTGTTGCTCGTCTTTTATTTTACAACTAATATTTTTAAATTCTTATTGCAGATAAAGAATTGCTGTAATACTTAATAAAAAAGAGGTTTTTCTCTTCGCTAATGACTCAATTAAGTTTTATACTTTTGTTAAAAATGTTTAAGAAAGTTAATTGTCAATTCCAGCTGACTTATATTTTTTGGCATGTAATTTGTTTAGTGTTAATAAGTTTCGTTATATCTTTATGTTGTGAACTTTGTTTTAACTAGGTTGCTACACAAACAGGCTATTTTAAAAGCTTGAAAACTCAGATGTGTGTGAAACTTATATTTCAAACACTTAAAATAAATCTTAAAATTCCCAGAATAGTTTTGATGACTGTAGTGTAGTTTACTAATTGTAGTTTTTTCTTGTTTTTTTACACTTTGTGTACTTTTTAATGATGATGATATTTTTACTAGGTACTTGAGCTTGATTTACAACGATTTACTAGCTTTTTAAACTTTTAATGAACTTAGGCTGGTTTGATACAACTCAGACATTTTTGCTTTTTAAGTGACAACCATGTAAAAGACTAGTTACTAATGAGATATTTTATTTAAGTATTCGAGAATTAATTATGTTAAAGAATTTGTTCTAGCTTTCTATAATACAAACAGGTATTAATTTTTTTAAATTAATTAATTAATAACTTTTCTAATGAATGTAAACTATTTAACACGCAAAAACTTTTTTTTGAAGTTAATATTCTTAGAAATATGAAAAAAGGGGTTGATAATATAAAAAATATATAAAAGTAACTAATAAATTGTCTTTCAAGTTTGGATTTTATAGAGAGTTAAATTGTATGTAAAATTACAAAAGTATTAAATTTAACTTAGTAAGTGCTTATAAAAGTACATAGTTTATTAACACTTAAGTATATTAGTCAATGTAAATTTTATTTTAATTTTATTTAATTAAATTTAAATAGTCATTCTATGTATAGCTAAAAGTTATTTAAAATGATAAGGTGAATAAAAGTAAAACTTTTTTCTAGTGTGACTAAAACTAAAACCAAAAGATTATTCAAATGTCACTAAAACTAAAACTGCGGCCCGCGAAGACTTTGTAAACTTGAAATTTGGCCCGCGACCACCAACTGCCTGCCGACCCCTGAATTAGAATATACTTAGTTTATTTTAATACTTCAACACTAGCTTTTAGTTTTTAACTATTTATCTCTGTTAAATTATTGTAGGCTAATAGCTATAAAAAAAAACTTTTTAAACAGAATTAAATAAGCCATCAAAAAGACTGCTACAGTTACAAAACAAAATTTAAACCTAGTTAAAAGTTTTTTTTAATTGATTACTTTCTGTTCACAGAATTAACTGTAAAACATTGGATTTTTTTTTTTTAATTTAAATAAAGAAAAAAAATTGTTAGAATTAAGGTTTAGTTCCCTAAAGATTATTCCAAGTCAAATGCTATTTCATGGTATTCTACTACGAAATAAATAGTTTAAAAAGTTAAAAATTAAATTTTTATTTTTACAACTAACTTGCTTACAATATATCTAAGCATTAAAATTAGTAAATTTACTGCATTAACTGAAGCTGTTGATGAAACCACTTTTCATGTGAGATAATCATCCAGTCGGTCAAACTTCCTTTAAATAGATCAGAAATAATGTTTTAATATTTATTTCATTATGTGTAAAATAAACTGTTAATTCTTTTATAGTTTTTTAATCTCTGGTATAGATATTTTAAATAAGCATATTTATAAAGTAATTTAAGTATTTTCTTCGGCTTAAATAAGTTACTTAGTATTAACTTCTAAATGTCCGACATTTGTTATATGAGATATTATTAAAATGTCAGGTTTAATTTCAGGTGGGTAACGTACGGCTCAGATCCAGTCGCAGATCCAGACGAATTTCGACCCGCTAAGTAAATTGAAAACTACTTGTGCAAAATAAATAAAATTTATTTTTTTGATATTTAATATTTTGATATACGCTTTCATTTCGTTTTCAGTTCACAAAAGAATTTCCTAGATCACAATAATACTAAATCATTTTATTACAATTTTGCTCGAGTTTTTTAATTCTTTTATTTGTAATTTTTCAAAATCATGCAGCCCGCAATTACATTTTCTAACGAGTTGAAAATAGAGAACACTTTTTAGTAAATATGAATTGCTGACTACAAAAGTTGTCCACCACTGACGTAAAAGTTTCAATAGTTTCAAAACAGATCATATTTAAACAGGATTGAATACAGACTACTCAAGGCTTTTTAATAATTAAGTATTTTGATACACTTTACTGGGCTTCTAAGAAAATAACTGTAAATTATTTTCTCAAGCGCTGTAAACTACTTTGAACACATAAGTGCGTGCATAAGAAGTACAAGACTAAATCATATTTCGTACACAACTTTTTTTAGATCAAAAGTTTGTACTCAAAAGAAAAACTACTTTGTAAAATCGTGGTGGGCGATTTTTTTCAAGTTACTGAAAAGGGGGCGATTTAGTAAATGAGTTTGGGAAACCCTGGTTTAAACTATAAAAAGAACTATTGCTTACTTTTGAAATTATTTTGTTTACTTTAATTGATTTCTCCAAACCAAGAAAGTTTTTACTTATCTGAGAAATTTAAAATCTTATTTTATATATTTCACAGAAAGACTAAAAAAAAATAAATACAAAGAATAACAATACTAATTTGAAATAGAATGATAAATTTCAAGCATTGTTTATCAAATATTCATATATTACAGTTTAAAAATCAAACTAAAAAACCTGCATCAATTAGTTCTGAACAAAAAGTTACAATAATAACTTTTAATAGAACTTTTAACTAATAATAGAATCAAAACTTTTTGATGAAATAACATTAAAAAATGTTGATTCAACTATCAATAGTACTTATAAATGTTTTCTTAACAACAAGCTCATACTTGGTTGAGTATGATTTTTGATTTAACTCGTTTCTTTTTACTTTTTAATAACATTTTTTTCAAGGTTCTTCATTTCTTAACATCTAAAAATTAGATTTTTTTTTTGTTCAATTGCTTAATTTTTTTTCTGATTATAAAAATTTATCTTGCTTTATGACTCATATATCAAAGTTTAAACTAAACCTTACTTTTTGTTTGATGGGACACAAAAAATGCTAATTTTACTAACTTTTTTTAAGAGTTTAGTGAACTGTGCCGTATTAATTTCTAAAGCAGAGTTATGTAACTAAGGTCCCCAAACCGTAAAATATTCTGCCAGCAATTTTTTTTCTCGTAAAACAAACAGAGAAAACAATCTAAATTAAACTTTGTTGATATTGAATCTTATTTAAAACAAATGCTATATAAATTTTAGACTTTTTTTTTTTGGAAAACCATATATAGAACCTACTCTTAAATTTGTTAAAGCAGTAACAACATTGAAAATACTTTCATTATGCTTGAAAACACAACTATATTTTTTTAATTTCAACTAGAGTAAGAGGTAAAATATTTTTATACTTTTATACACTTAACTAAGAACAATAAAATTGCAAACTGGCAGTTTAATTTATTACCAGGTTTCAGTGGGAAAAGTTTTGACCTTATCAAGTATTAATAAAATAGCAAAGTGCATTAGGTAGTGTTGTTGGAATGTACTATTAACTTATAAAACTAATCGCGTAAGAAAACCATAGTTACTTATAGGTTCATATGCTTTTTGTAATCAATTAAAGTTCTGTAAGAAATGAGAAAAAAAAAGTTAAAAAACAAAGTCACAATTGTTTTTCAAATGTTACTACCTCAGTTAAAAAAAAATTATTGACAATATTATATATATGCGATTTTCAACTTTAAAACCAAACTTAAAATCGCCTTTTCAGCTTCAAGAAATGTAAATACACAAATTTGAACATAATCAACATCAAGATATTTAAATACATAAAAATGAACACAATCAACATCAACACTATATAAAAAAATGTATGAAGATCCGTCTTAGGAATCCTTGTTTTTGAAAACAACTTTAAAACTCCTGCTTGGCTACGATTGTGTAACCAGATAAACCTTCTGTCAGTTCGCATTTTTCTTCACGCCACTCATCTTTGTCTACGTCATAGTACAAAGCCATTTGCGACTGACGACCAAAAACAACGACCTTGCGTCCGATTGAAAAACCTTTACAAGCTTCTGACAAGTCAAACCTTTACAAGCTTGATGGAGTGCGGTTTTTTTTGAGGAAAGCGAACTTTTAATGAGACAAATCAAAAACTTCGCATGATTCACTTAATATTTTTTGATAATTTCCCAAAATAAGCGGTTTGTTCCTGAAAGCAACTGACGAATGACCGTATCTTCTTTCGTTCATACCCGGCATTGATACCCATGTGTTGGTAAAATTAAGACCTTAAAACTAGAAAGTTTTTACGAAACATGTAGTACCGTTTATTAATAAATTAAATGCCTAAAGTTAAAGTTTAAAATAAGTTAAACTGTAATTATTTAAATTCAATTGATTTCACTTATAGTAAAACTATGTATAACTAAAACAAAATCTACTACAAATTAAACTCGTTTCTTTTCATTTAGTTTTAGCTTTTTTTAAACTGATTTTTTTTTTTACGAAATTAATAATATATTTCATTTAGTCAAACTCTTTAAACATATTAACCGTTCGGATTAAAAAACCTAACTGTTTAGCATAAAAAATAAAACTTAAGTTTTCAATTATCTTCACTTAATTTTAATTTTTCTGGAGCTGAGAAACTAAATGAAATCAGTTTTTAAAAATTACAGTTTTCTAATAGTACAGTGTTTTGTTGCACAAGAATCATGTAAACAAAGGCTTCTTCCGCCAAGTCATTAACAACGTCGTGCCTCCAAATACTGTAATTACCTTCTACAAAGTTGGTTGTTGTTTTCGCTTCACAGAGCTTGCTAAACTGGCTTTAAGTTAAATTGAACGTTTCTATGCGTTATCTAGTGAAAATAACAATTTTTTTGAGCTTGACTTTACTCTGATTGCAAAGATTGTTTCCAGTCCCGAACTACGTGTTGATAACAAATTGCAAGTGACCAATGCAATTTACAGTTGGGTTAGCCAAGACTTTGAAGAAAGAAAAAGTTTGCAATTAGGCTTTTGTCAAAAGCTCGTCTAAGTTTTCTACCAGATCATACTTTGGAAGGTTTTCAAAATAGAAATTGCTTTTCAGCAAAAGTGATGATTGCGGTGCATTTTTATAAGAATATTTTAATGTAACGTTATTATAACTCAACTAAGTCTTTTAGGTTTTGCAGTCAAAATCCTTTTAAAAGGACTTAAACGGCGGCTGTCTGTGGAGAAAGAGCTTAATAACGGATTCAAGTCAATTGTTGTGATTAACAGTGTCGAACAAGTTGATGATGAAAGCATGAAACTTCAAAAGACCTCTCTTCAATGAAACACAAAAGGAGTGGCACATTTCAGTTTATTGCTACGGACCAGTTTATGTATTTAGAGGACCAGATAAAGATGACAAATTTGTTGAAAGCTCTGATATATATTCATTAGTCACTGGTAGTTGGAAAAGTGTAGCCGAAATGCTTGAACATCAAAGAAACTTTGTGCTTTTTCTGGGTAAAATTTATATCATTGGAAAATTCAATAAACGTTTACGTTCTTTAAACTCGTGCATGAAGTTTGATGCAAAAAACCGACAAATGAAAAAAATAAATCAAAAAGACAAACAACAAAAGAAGAGTTAAAGTCAAAGTAAGAAGAATTGTCGTATATGGTCACAAATTTAAAGAAGGTATCATAGTAATGAACGAAAAAAGAGTGAATGTTTTATGAACAGTTTTTGACGGAAGATTTGTCGTTTCTGGAGAATATAATGACAGTAACTCAGAAGGATTAAATACCGTTTGAGCATATGTCAATTTTATTATCACTACCGGGTATCAATGCCGGATATAAACGAAAGAAGATACAGTCATTGTTCTGTTCCTGTCAGGATCAAACTGTTTGTTTTGGGAAACTATCAAAAAAATTTAAGTGAATCATGCGAAGTTTTTGATTTTACTCACAGAATGTTTGTTCTCTTCAAAAACAAATCGCACCCCATTAAGTTCTGCTTCAACGATTTTACAAAATCGTTTATCGGTCGTTAAATAAATCGTCATAAAATCGGAAATAAGCTCGTTGTTTTCGGTCGTCAGTAACAAGCAGTTTTGTATTATGACGTAGAAACAAGTAAATGGTGTGAAGAAAAATGCAAACTGACAAAAAAATTATCTCATTATAGTTGCACACTCGTACCCCAAATGGAGTTTTAATACATCAAAGTTCGTAAGGCGGTCTTTGGTACATAACAGTGTTTTATTATATAACGTAAATCTTAATCATGCTCATTTAAAACTATACTCTATTAGTCTATTAAGCTAAAGTAGCGTTTTAAAGACTGTTTTTAAAACAAAAACTCCCTTTTTTAATATCGTTAATAAAACATCTTGAAACTGAGGTAGCGCTTTACACGATCGTTTTTAGCTGTAGAACATTGAAATAACATTGAAAAAAAATTGAGGTTTGTTTCTTAAGAGCTTTTTTATTATTTTCTTATAGATCTTTCAATCGATGACAAACAGCATCTAAAAGTAATTATGTTCTTTTCACAATGTTAATTTTATTAGTCAATTGTATCAGAGTATTAGCTGTTTTTACTTCGATTAAAACTATATATTGATAAGTATAGTTATAATTTCTTAAATATAATGTTTTTTTTTGTTATTGTTTTAATAACTTGATGAAGAAAATTTTAAAATATATTTCAAATTATCAATCGTTTTACGTAATGTAAAGTTCGAATACGACTAAACAACATAACAACAATATCAATGTGATTTACATATTTTGTTCTAAACAAAAAAGTTCAGAGTATCTATAGCTTTTATCTAATACATCAAATAATTGGTCGTAAAAAATTTTTATTAATGAATAAGGTTTTGAACTAAGATTTTGTTTACTTATTACTAAATTAACGGGGCGGAGATGACCAAATACAGAATAAAAATACTTTGATTTGTTACTCTATTTGTTTAACTTAATTGGTCAAAAAAGATCAAGATGTAGTCATAATTGCATAAAAATTTTATAGAATCAAAACCAATAGTTTAAGTGATTAAAAGTCAAAAATTACTTTAACACTTTTATGGTACTGAAAATAATTTCGAAGCTCGCGATCACTTGGTCAAAACTAAATTACTATTAATACTTAGGTTTATAAGTGAAGTAAACTTTCTAAAACTATAATTATTCTTAAAAGTATCAATATGTAATTTTTGCGTTGAGCTATTAATTAACAAAAGTAGTTTAATTTATTTCGTCCTGTTAAGACTACACATTTGTAATTATCTTAGTTACATTTCAAATGTTAGTAAAATAATTTTAAAAAAAATTATGTTTAAAGTTTCAAGTAAATTTTTGTCGTATTAACTATATCTTGATTAAGTATAATAAAACTTTTAAAAATTCTAGAAACCCAGTATTTATTTTTGAACTCTAAGATATAACAAATATAAAAGCTGCCTCTTAAAACAAATTATTTTAAACCAACCATGTATTTTAAAAATGAATTTCTAAGACATTTTATACATATTTAACATTGTCAAATATACATACATATACAATGTTAGATAAATTAATTTTTCAATATAAAAGTAACTTATGCTTATTTTTCAGTCAGTTTAAACAATTTGAAAGAACTCAAGCAAAACTAAAAAAGGTTAACCTTGAGCTAATCAAATTATTTCCTAACCATAAATTTTAAAGAATATTTGAACTGTTTTTGACACTTTAAAAAGAAAAATATTTAGACTGCATACATCTATATTTTAAAGCCTAAATCATAAAACTTTGTAAAGAAACAAAGTTTGTAGTACTGTTTTTATTAATATGTCTGGAATTTTTAGATAAAAAGTTAAATTTAAAAGTTTTAACTGCAGCATAAATCTTAAACTTTTTTTACACACCTATAACAGGACTTCCCAAAGTGGGCCAAATGGGCCCTTTGGGAGCCATAATGTCATAATTTGAAACATACACTAGATATTCTGTAGTTGATGATGAAGAAAAAAATAAGGTCTTGGGTGTTTTTAATAATAGTTTTTTGAGTAATTTCGTTGAAGGAATCATATCTTTTATAATTTCTTTAAAGGGGATCATTTGAAAAAAGTTTGGGAAAACCTGACCTAGAATCATAGAATTTTCGGAATAAATTTCTAAGATAACAAGTTAATCGAAAAGTATTTGACTGCAGTAAAATTTAAAAATTTGACACACCTGGAATTATAGAATTTTCGCAAACTTTTGAACTCTTTCATGAACATAAACACCTCGTGGTCACAACTAAGTTTTAAAACATTAAAATAAATGATTAAAACAATGTTTAAATAAATGGCTTACATATAATCGTGAATGCCTTACAAACTTAAATTTAAAGAAACACGTGCAAAAAAACAAACTCGTTTATTAAGTTAAGTTTTTTATTTCCTAAACCACATATATATATAATTTGTCATAAATTATAACAATATAAATGTCATTATAACTCGTATAAAACTATTATTATGGGAAACTAAGTAAGTTTTAAAAAGTAAACAAAAAAATAATGAAATAAGCCGCAAAATTATATAAACGATAAATGTAAGTTATAACCTTTTTCAACCATAAAAAAAATAACATTTAAATGTACGTCAATTAAAGCAAAGTATTAAAGTACTTCATAATATCCACTTGTAGAACTTATTTCTTGCGTGAAACTTTAAATTTTTAGTGAAACTTAAAAAAGCAGTAAAAACCGTTATAACAACTATTAATGTTGTATGTGAACATTATTTGTTATTTAAACAAACAATTAACTTTACTTTCGGTTAAAACTATAATGTATGTAGAACAAACAACTTAATTGATTAACACTATTTTTGGACTAAAAAAAATACTGAAAACTTGAAATTAAACACCATTTAGAAATGTTGATATTTCTTAAGCATATCTAAAAATAATATTTTTATTGTTATCACACAAATCTAAAAAACGACTCTAGTTATTTTGATTCGTAATAATATGTCTTGTTTTATACAGTCCGCATTTAAATACAACAACATTGTTTTGATATTTGTAAACTTTCAGCCAACTTTCAAACGTTCATCTTTATCTAGTAGTAGTTTAAAAACTAAGCACATTTTTAATATTTTTGAAGTAACAGGTAACTAAGATAATGCAATAAAATAAAGAAATATTTTAAATGATTAAATGCTTACACTATTTATTGACCGTCATTTGTAAAATAAACTTTTAAGTGCTTGTTGAAAGCTTACAAAACACAATTTATTAAAAAGTACTTCTGTTACACCTTGTTTAATTTCTAAAACTTAATGAATGAAACTACTTTAAAGCACATTGGTATTACCTTATGGTAGGTTAAATAGACAGCTACAAGTTAAACTGCATTATTTTATCACGAAGAAAACTTATGAGCAGTGCAAGTTGCGATACATTCTAATAGCATATTTAATGCTTTTACTAGAAATTAATTTATCATAATACACATAAGAAATTTATTTTGAGCAACTTAAGTTTAAAAAATAAGAATTAATAGAATTGTGTTAAGCTTTTGTAATTTTTTAAAATCTAAAGAAATTTGGTAAAATTTACTTTTAAAATGAAATAAAATGTTAAAAAACTAAACAAAATAAAAGTTTAAATCCAATGTACAAAGGCGAAACTTTTGTATGCACTGATATCTGAATGCTCATTTCAAGTTTAAACAAACAATATGACGTTTCAGATTACCACGATCGAACTGCGTGCGCTTCAGTTCTCGATCACTTGAGTTTTTCCCGCCTTTTTTCTTTAAGTTTTGTAAAGCGAAAACTTACACCAGCAACAAAAACAATTTTTGATTTATTTACCACTTAAATGTACATTTTTGAATTATTAGCTTTTAATTATTGAACTTCAAACATTACAACTTTTTGTAAACAACATTTTGTCTGCACTTTTATTTTAGATAAAAATAATTTTCACCTTAAATTTTATAAATTGTTTTAAATACTTTAATAAATACTGTATAACTATGGCTTACAACTATGAAAAAGTGCAAAAAAACTTTCTATTTTTACATTATAAATAATAAACTCTGAAAAGAGTTAAATATTAAACTGTTGGGTGTTTTTTCTGTTCTTAAGCGATAATATATAAATAAACTAAATTATTTACTTTATGCTAGACTGTGCTAATTACAACTTAATTCTATTATAAATTAATCTTTACTTTAAAGTTATATCTCAAAAAATTATAGTTATATACTCTATGTTATACTACAGCAAAAAAAAAGTATACTTTAAACCAAGTTTTAAACCATAACAATTTTTAGAATATTTATGGAGTTTTGAATTACTTGATTTTAAAGAAATAAAATTTTTAAACTCCAGTATTAATTTTTGATATTTGTTTGTTAGAGCCCGAATCTGATTCATTGACTCTTCAAAAGAATTGAAAATTCATGATAACACAAAGTTATTGTATAAGTATTGTTTTTGTTTATGTACAACATTGTAAAGCCTATACTTATAATGCATTTTAATTTTAACCACTAGAGGAGTTATAAAACTGATTAGGATTTAAAAGTGTTGAACTGTTACTTAAAATATTATAAGTAAAAATAAAAGTTTAAAAACATTAAACTTAAAAATGATATAATTTGTTATAAAATTATTATTATAACGAAGGTTAATTAAAACTTCAGAGGCCAGTACTGTTTAGTGTAACAGTTTTAACAAAACTTTATAACTTTTCAAAAAAAACTTTTGTACTTATGAATGCCTTCATAAATTGATTGTAGCCATGAAAGTTATATGTTTCTATTTTTTATCGGAATTTATATTTAAACAAGGTTTTTTTAAAAGTTAAACTTTTCCTTTTCTTTTTTCTATACCGTACTATAGCATTAATAAAGAAAATATATTTAAAACTAAAAACTTATATTATATGTTGTTTAATTAATCTAAAGATAAAACATATTTTTGTACAAAATTTAAACATTTCAATAAACAACTTACTGTTTTAAAATTATTAATTAAGTTTAATTTGTTTAACAATAGTTAAACATATTTTTTTTTTTTATAAATATATCAAAATATTTCAATACTGTATCCTGTTTTATATCTTTAAAGGCTTAAACTCAAAAAACTTATTTTCCAATTAAACTTTAACTAAAAAAATACAAAATAAATATAAAATTAATAAAAAACCAAACATATTCCTAAAAATTCTAAAAAATAGAATTTTATTCAAAAATTAACTTTTAGTTACAGAACAGCATTAATAAAACAGCATTTATGAACAACACTGATCATCTTTTATTCTACTTCAAGTACTTCGAGGTTTTGAAGTACTGAGAAAACATACTGAAGTTTTACTATTAATGAAAATGTTTGTTTTTCAGTATTTTACTTTAAATATTTAAGTTAAGGTAGATAAAAAAAAACTATAAGTAGTTTATAAAAAATACTTAATTTTAATTTTGCATTGCGTTTTTTTACTTTTATTTATTTTATTTTGTTAAGAGATTCAAGTTTTTATTGAAAGATTTGAAATTTTTGTATTTATTTTAAACTGAATATTTAAAGTAAATAATATATACTTAACAGTAAAGAAAAGCAATAAAACGTATTTTAAACTCTTACTTTTTGATAGTCTCTACGTTTTACGAGTTATTAGTTTACTCTTAAGTAATTTATATGCTAGAAATGCTTAAATTACTGATTGCCTGCTGATGTAAGGTGTAAATTATTTATAAATCTAGAAATCTGAGTAAACACTGAAATAATTGGTGTCTGAAAAACATACATATTTTTTTAATGTTCTTGTATATACTAACTAAATTAAGTTGGTTGGTTAAAAAAATGTATAATTGTATTTAGAACAGGGTTTCCCAAAGTGGGCGATATCGCCCCCCTGGGGGCGATTTTAGTATTTCGGGGGGCGATAATTAGTAAGGGGGCGAAAGGGTGGGCGATAACTAGTAAGGGGGCGAAAAGGGGGCGGTTTTAAAGTTTTGGGTTGTCATATTTTTTTTTTACTTTTTATTTTGCTATTTTACTAATTTTAGCTTGCTATTAAATATTTTACCCTGTGGTAAAACTTAAACAAAAAGTTTATTGTGTTTATGTAAAATATAGAGAAAAAAAATCAAGTACTTATGACTCCTACTTTCAAGTTAATTACATATTTTCAATTATATATTTTCTTATTTTAACACTTAAATAGATCAAATCTATGTTTTCTATATTAACTATCACCTCATGATATTTCCAATTGTTGTTTAAAAAGTCATTAAGTTAGACTAAGAAATAAAACTATACAGGGTTGCCAATTTACCTAGAAAAACCTGGAATTTGACAATTTAGGCAAAAATTTTTTTTTAATCTGGAAATTTTAACAATTTCAACATATTAAGTAGTAAAATTTCGATTTGACACAAAAAACTATCATATAGATAAAAATATGGAATACTTCGTGGCAGATCTTTTTGAAGTAAACGACTCACAGGAAACCTTCTCTGACTTACAAATTGACCTTGAACTTAAAGAATTTTTTTCCAAAGAACAAAATGGAAGCTTTTGGACTCAACAAAAACTAAGGCAAAAGTATCCAATCATTTGAGAGGAATTTAGATTGTTTTGTATAGTTTTTCCTTCTAGCTATGTTGTTGAGAAGGCTTTCAGTTTAGTTATCAACATCTTGAGCAAAATATCTAATCTAGATATTTGTAAAGGAGGTGACTTGAGGCTTTATTTGACTGATTTAGAATCAGATTAGAAAAACTTGCAAGCATTCATGAATCTCATCCTTCGCATTATATTAGAGCTCAGTAGCAGACATTATTTTATGAAAGTTTTATTTATTTATTTGATCTTTTAAAATACTTCTTGTTTAACCTGGTTTGTATTGTATCTAAGTAGTCTTTTTATATTAAAAATTCTTTTAAGTTATTTATTCTATAACAGGTTTGCATAATGACTAATAAATATTAATTACGGTAGACTTTCTCTTGAGCTCGCACTTTTTACTAAAAAAAAGTGCATACTTATACTTTCATAAATTTAACTTAAATAAAGTCTATTACTAACTAAGTATTAATAAAACAAAAATACACAATAATTAATAGCTTATATAGATCTTTTTTTTTATGAATGTTTGTTTTATGTTTTAGTTGATTTTATGTTTATTCATAACGGTATTGCATATAACATATTTCAATTTATTATTATGTAAAAAAAATGGTAATAATTTTTAAGTTTAAACTTTTTTATTTTGTTAAAAGTGCGAATTGAAGAGGAAGTCTACTGTATCTACAAAATGTTTTATGTTTTAAATCTGTTAATAGTTTTATTTTGACCTGGTTAATTTTGTAGTTTATTTTTGTTGATTTACATTACACCAAAAGTTTTTATAGCATATGGTTAAAGTATTTTTTAAAAAGAAATTTATTTGACATATTTTTTTTATTACTTGTTTAATTTGTATAAATAAAAAAACTTTTATAACCATTAAAGTTTTTATTTCAATAATTATTTTTGGTTTTAAAAGAGTATAGATTTGATGTCTCTATTTGAAATGACTTCAAATTTTTTATTTAAAAGATTATTAAACTCAAATTTATTTTCAAACTTGATTTATTACTGTTAGAAAATCTATATATTAAATAATTTTAAGCTATTAATAAAACTGTTTTTTGTTTTATCTTAATTTTTAATATATTTGCAATTAGAATATGTCGTTTATTTTAATAGTTCAACACTAGCTTTTAGTTTTTCACTATTTTCTTCTGGTAAATTATTATAGGCTAATAACTAGAGAAAAAATAAAATTAAACAGTATTAAATAAGCAATCAAAAAGACTGCTACAGTTACAGAAGAAAGTTTTAACACAATTAAAAGAATTTTTTAATTGATTACTTTCTGTTCACAGAATTAATTGTAATACATTTGATTTTTTTTGAATTTAAATGAAGAAAAAAAATGTTAAAATTAAGGTTTAGTTTCCTAAAGGTTATTTTAAGCCAAACACTATTTAATGGTATTCTACTACAAAACATATAGTTTTAAAGGTTTAGAATTAAATTTTTAGTTTTACAACTAACTTGATTATAATACATCTCAGCATTGAAATTAATAATTTTACTGCACAAACAGAAGTTATTGATAAACCCACTTTTCATGTGAGATAATTAACCAGTCGGTCAAACTTCCTAAAACTGGATCAGCAATAATGTTTTAATATCTATTTTATTATGTTCAAAAAAATATGTTCATTCTTTTATAGTTTTTTAATCTCTGGTATTTAATTTTAGAATATGCCTATTTATAAAATAATATAATTATTTTGTGCGGCTTAAATAAGTTACTTAGTATTCACTCTAAATGTCCGAAATTCGTTAAATGAGAGATAGTTATAATGTCAGGTTTCAGTTAAGATTTCAGATGGGTAACTTACGGTCCAGATCCAATCAAATTTCGACCCGCCAAGTAACTTGAAACTACTTGTGCAAAATAAACAAAATTTAGTTTTTTGATGCTTATGATTTTAAAATACACTTTCAATTTGGTTTTCAGTTACTTTAGTATTTCCTAGATAACAATAATAGTAAATCATTTTATTACAACCATGCTCGAGTTTTTTAGTTTTCTATATGTTATATTTTTAAATTATGCAGCCTGCAATTACATTTTTTAACGAGTAGAAACAAGAAAAGATTTTTTAGTAAACATGAATTGCTGACTACAAAAGTTGTCCACCACTACCCTAAAAGTTTCATTAGTTTCAAAACAATTCATATTTAAACAGGATTGATTACTGATTACACAAGGTTTTTTAATATTTAAGTATTTTAATACACTTAAGTGGGCTTATAAGAAAACAACAGTAACTTATTTTCTCAAGCCCTGTAAACTACTTTCAACACATCCGAAAAGTGCGTGTATAAGAAATACCAGTCTAAATTACATTTCGAACACAATTTTTTTGGCTCAAAAGTTTGTACTCAAGAGAAAAACTACTTTTTAAAATCATGGGGGGCGATTATTTTTAAAATTTCTGAAAAGGGGGCAATTTAGTAAATGAGTTTGGGAAACCCTGATTTAGAATATAGACGTTTAAAATTATACTTAACAAAATTGACAAAGTTTACATTATTTTACAGTGTTATCATAAATGTTTATACTATAACTTTGTATCATACAAATACATAGAAACCGCACTAACAGCGGCATGAAATAACAAATGTGATGTTTGCTTAAAAGTTTGTTCTTTTAGCAAACCATTTTATTATTATTTGCTTGAGATTTTTAATTTGACAAAACTACTTATTCAACTTACTCACTAGAGGCGCACGCATTACAAAACTGATTTTGTTATTGATATTGTAAAAACTTCAACTTTATTTATTTGTGAAAAAATGATATTTGTTCTACCAGTAAGATATTAAAAATATCATTAAGTGTCATTTATAATCTTTATTAACTTAAGAATGAAATTATACTGATCAAATATATTTTCAAAAAGATTGATTTTTTTTTAATTATAAATTAAATACAGGGTCCCAGGTGAATTTTTTCCATAAATAACGTCAAGTCAATTTTTAGGTCAATTTTTGCTAAAAAAAAAGTTTTCATACTAAATAAAGTAAAAAACTAACTTATTTAAAAAGAAGTGAATCAAATGAAACTAAAATACAATTTGTATTTTTCTGTCTAGAAGTTGTAGTAAATTAAAATTAAAAACAATTTTCTGATAACTGCACTTACTTTGACATACTTTATTTTGTACTAAAACCGAAATATCTCAAACTATTAAATGAACAAAGCTAATTGCACTAAAATATTTCAGTTAAACTATTAATTTATCTAAAATTATTGTAAACAGTAAAAAATGTACAAAACTGTTAAAGTAATTTTATTGCTCGTGTAAAGTTTGTAGGAATGTGCACCATGGTATCTAAATTCTTTACTTACATTAATGAAAGTAAATAAAACTTTTTAAGCTTTTGTTTAAGAAAACATTAATTCTTAAACTTTCTAGAAAATACAATTTATTTACATAACAATTTAAAATTCTGTCAGTCGAATACATATTGTTTATAGAACGATAAAAAAGCGCTCAAAAAGTTAGACCTGGTGTACAAAAAACCTTTTGGTTATCGAGTCTTAAACCACGTGCTTTTAAATATTTCTGACGAGCTTAAAAATCAATTTTTTAATCTGAACTTTTAAATCTCAAGAAATAAAATAGTCAATAATTAAAGAATATATAAAAATCAAAGTAAAATTAACAAAGTAATGTGTTTACTTGAGAAAGTTTTATTCAAAATGTACTTAAGAATTTGTCTAGTACAGGGTTTCCCAAACTGGACACTTTTGGGCTGTGTCCAAAGTAGTTTACTGGGCCTGAGAAACTAAGTTACATTTGTTTTCTTATAAGCCTCGTAAAGTGTATAAAAATACTTAATTATTAAAAAGCCTTTTGTAATCTGTAATAAATCCTGTTTAGATACGAATTGTTTTGAAATTAATGAAACTTTTAGGGTAGTGGTGGACAACTTTTGTAGTCAGCAATTCATGTTTACTAAAATATCTTTTTTAGTTTCAACCCGTAAAAAATGTAATTGCAGGCTGCATATTTAAAAAAAAAATATGAAAATTAAAAAACTCTAGTAAAATTGTAGTAAAATGATTTAGTATTATTGTGATCTAGGAAATACTATTGTGAACTGAAAACAATTTGAAAGTGTTTTTAAAAATATTGAGTACCAAAAAACTAAATTTTATTTTTTTTGCATAAGTAGTTTTCAAGGTACTTAGCAGGCTGAAATTTTACTAGACCGGGACCGTACGTTACCCATCTGAAATCTTAACTGAAACCTGACATTATAATAATCTCTCATATAACGATTTTAGGACATTTAGAAGTTTATACTAAGTAACTTATTTAAGCCGCACAAAACATTTGAATTGAATACTTGAACTTTTATAAATAGGCATGTTCTAAAATTACTATACCAGAGATTAAAAAACTATAAAAGAATAAACAGTTTATTTTAAACATATAAAATAAATATTAAAACATATTTTTTGATCTAGTTTGGGGAAGTTTGACCAACTGGTTGATTATCTCACATAAAAAGTGGTTTCATCAGCTGCTTCAGTTAATGCAGTAAAATTATTATTTTTAAAGCCAAGATATATTATAAGCAAGTTAGTTGTAAAGTAAAAAACTTAATTTTAAACTTTTTAAATTATATGTTTTGTAGTAGAATACCATTAAATAGTATTTGACTTGGAATAACCTTTAGGAAACTAATCCTTGATTTAACATTATCTTTTTTCTTAATTAAAATTCAAAAACAAATCAAAAATTTTACAGTTAATTCTATGAACAGAAAGTAATCGATTGAAAATTTATTTTAATTAGGTTAAACTTTTGTTTTGTAACTGTAGCAGTCTTTTTGATGGCTTATTTAATAATATTTAGATTTATTTTTTCTCTAGTTTTTAGCCTGTGATAATTTACCAGAAGAAAATAGTAAAAAACTAAAAGCTAAAGTTGAACTATTAAAGTAAACAACCTATTCTAATTGCTAATATATAAAAAATTAAGATAAAACAAAAAAACAGTTGTATTAATAGTTTAAAATTCCTTAATATATAAATTTTTTAACAATAACAAATCAAGTTAAAAAATTAAAATTGAATTTAAGAATCTTTTAAATCTAAAATTTGAAGTCATTTCAAATAGAGACCTCAAATTTGTACTCTTTTAAAACCAAATAAAAATTTTTAAATAAAAACTTTTATGGTTATTGAGATTTTTTTATTTCTACATGTTAAACATGTAATAACAAAAATATGTCAAATAAGTTTCTTTTAAACAAATACTTTAATCACTATGCTATAAAAACTTTTAGCGTAATGTAAACAACAAATATAAACAAAAAATTAACCAGGTAAAAATAAGACTATTAACAGATTTAAAAAAACATAAGTCATTTAATAAATACAGTAGACTTCCAATTGAGTTCGCACTTTGAACAAAATCAAAAAGTGCAAACTCTAAAATTATTACTATTCTTTTTTACAAAAAGATAAATTTAAATATGTTATATGCAATAAGGTTAGGAATAAACATGAAATCAACTAAAACATAAAATTAACATTCATTAACAAAATAGTCCTATATAGCTATTAAATATTGTGTATTTTTTGTTTTATACTTAATTAGTAATAGACATTATTTAAAATAAATTTTAGAAAATATAAATTTGCACTATTTTTTGGGTAAAAAGTGCAAACTCAAGAGGAAGTCTACCGTAATTAATGTTTATTAGGCATTATGCAAACCTGTTGTAGAATAAGTAACTTAATAAAATTTTTATTATAAAAAGACTTCTTAAATACAATACAAACCAGGTTAAATAAAAAGTATTTTAAAAGATCAAATAAAATAATAAAACTTTCATTAAATAATGTCTGCTACTGAAGTCTAATATAATGTGAAGAATGAGGTTCATGACTGTTGCAAGTTTTTCTAATCTGATTCTTAATCAATCTTAATCCTCCCTTACAAATATCTAGACTAGATCTTTTGCTCAATATGTTGATAACTGAACTGAAAGCTTTCTCAACAGCATAGCTAGAAGGAAAAACTATAAACAAAAATCTAAATTCCTCTAAAATTATTGGACAATTTTGCCTTAGGTTTTGTTGAGTCTAAAAACTATCATATCGTTCTTTGGAAAAATTTATTTTAAGTTCAAGAGAAGTAAATCTGAGAAGGTTTCCTGTACGTCGTTTACTTCAAAAAGATCTGCCTCGAAGGCATTCATATTTTTATCTATACGATAGATTTTTTGTGTCAAATCGAAATTTTACTACTTAAAATGTTAAAATTGTAAAAAATTCCAGATTATTTAGGTTTTGTTTTGCCTGAATTGTCAAATTCAAGGTATTTCCAGGTTTCTAGACAAATTTGCAACCCTGTAAAGTTTTATTTCTTAGTCTAACTTAGTGACTTTTCAAAAAACAATTAAAAATATCATGAGGTGATAGTTAATTATATATAACATAGATTTTTACAAACCATTTATCATCCCAATTAACATATATGTCAGGTTATAAAATGGTGAGAGGGATTCCGATTGTCTATGACCTATGTAATTGTTGAATAAGAAAATGTATGAATGAAAATATGTAATTTATTTGAAAGTGGGAGTCATAATTACTTGATTTTTTTCTCTATATTTTACATAAACAAAATGAACTTTTTTCGTTTAAGTTTTACCTCAGGGTCAAAAATTTAATAGCAAGCTAAAATTAGTAAAATAGCAAGATAAAAAATAAAAATTTTATGACAGCCCAAAATTTTAAAATCGCCCCCTTTTCGCCCCTTTACTAAAATCGCCCCCAGGGGGGCGATATCGCCCACTTTGGGAAACCATGGTCTAGTACGATAAAAATGAAAAGACAGTCTAAGCCAAAAACATAAAAGAAAAAATATAGAGGTAGAGAACGTTTTTAGACTTTAAATTTAACTTTAACTTAATTTTTAAAACGAGGTAAACAATACTAATAGCAGACATATAAATACTTAAAAAATAGGTCACATATTTTTAAATAAGGTAAATTTGTAACAAGCTGAAATACTTTTACGTTGAACTTTATCAGTATTTTACGCTTAAATTTTAACTATTTTTTAAATTTGACTGAAATACTTGAAGAAGTTTATTTTTGAATGAATAAAAAATATTGTGTAATTTTTATTACTTTATATAGAAGAGAATTTAACCATAAATTTAATTTAACTTATGTAAACAATAAAATAAAAATAAGTACGTTTACATTTATTCACCATGCACTTACTGATTAAAGAAAATAAATTAACAATGAATAATAATATTAACAACAAAAAAAATTCTTCTACTGATATTTATAAATTGTTTAGTTAATACATAAACAATTTTAAATCGATTTATTTTTATGCTAAATTGTACTATTTACAACGTAACTACTTTATAAATTAATCGATACTTTAAAACTATATTCTAATCATTTATAGTAATGTACTTTGTGTACTGTTATAACATAAAAATTAAAATTAAAATATAATTTAAACCAGAACAATTTTAAAGAATATTTATGAAGTTTTAAATTACTCGATTTTAAAGTAATAACATTTTAAAACTCAAATATTGATTTTTGATACTTGTTAGTTAGAGCCCGAATCTGATTCATTGACTCTTCAAAAGAATTTAAAATTCATGATAATACAAAGTTAATGCTTGAAAACTATTTTTGTTTAAATACAAGTTTAAAGCGACTATTTGTATAATACGTTTTAACTTTAAACACTAGAGGCGCTTTAAAACCTTTAAAATTTTTAAACTAATACTTAAGATTTTATATATATTTAAAAAAAGTAATTGCCATTAAACTTAAAATTCATATAGTTTATTTTTAAACTATTACTATAGCGAATGTTAATAAAAACTTCAAAGACCAATACTGTTTAATGTACTCGTTTTAACAATGTTTTTTCATGTTTACAACATACTTTCGAGCT
The DNA here is from genome assembly GCF_965202585.1 of Thalia democratica. Taxonomy (NCBI): domain Eukaryota; kingdom Metazoa; phylum Chordata; class Thaliacea; order Salpida; family Salpidae; genus Thalia; species Thalia democratica. The sequence goes on from NW_028139248.1 coordinate 127,406, forward strand.
TATAAATATCTTTGTGTCAATGTTTAAGCGATGAAAGTTATGCGCTTCTAATCTATACCAGAATTTATAGTAAAACAAGGTTTTAAACAAAAGTTAAATTGTCGCTTTTCTTTTTTTTTTTATACGTTTTATAGCATTAATAAAGAAAATTATATTCTAATGTTAATAAGTTGTATCTTATATTGTTTTTATTATTATAAAGATAAATTATATTTATATGCAAAAATTTAGACATTTTAATAGACTACTTTATTGTTTTAAAACCATTAATTTTGTTCAATATATTTAACCATAGTTAAATATAATTTTTTATTCTTTCCAAATGTGTCAAAAATTTTAATATTTTATTTTGTTTTATACCTTAAAAAGCCTAAATTAGTAGAATTTGTATCTAACTGAGCTTTATATTGATAGAAAAATAATAAAAAATAAAATTAATACGAAACAAAATATATCCCGAAAAATCCTAAAAATTTGAATATTATTGAAAAAATTAAATTTTGATTACCAAACATCATTTTATTTATAAAAATTATCGTGTTTTAATTTAACTCAAGTACGTCGAGGTTTTGAAGTACCTTGAAAACAAACCGACGTTTTATTTTTAATAAAAACGTATTCTTTCCGCGTATTTTACTTATCTTAAACCATTTAATATTGTAACTTGTCCTAAATCAAATAGTTTTAAGTTATCGACTTAAATAGCTTTAAGGAGATTTTTATTTACTATTTATTTTTACAGTTTATTATTAACACAACAATGTTTAACTCTTTATGCTAATATAGGAATAAAACAATGTTTTGTTAGTAATAAACTGTAAAAATAAACAACAGTTTAAACATTCAAAGTAAATAAAAAAAATTATGATGAGTAATTTAAAGAAAATATATAACTTTAATTTTTTTTGCGTTTTTTGATTTTATTCATTTTCTTTTATTTACAGATTTAAGTTTCATTGCATGATTAAAAACTTTTATAAGTATTATAAAAAGAACATTCAACTTCAATAACTTATACTTAACACTAAAGAAAAACAATAAAATCTTGATTATTAAACCTTACAGTTTATTAATTTATACGCTATGCTAGTAATTAGTTTATTATTAATCAATTTATATGTTAATAATGCTTAATTATTAACAGCCATACTTAAATTAGATGTAAATTACTTTTAAACATTATAACCCGAGTAAATACTGAAAATATTGATGTCTGACAAACACAATTATTGTTTTTTTTTAGGTTGTTGTATATACTTAATAATGTTAGTTACAGTAACCTCTCGCTTATTTACGCACATTGTGTCACCAGAAAAAATGAGTAAAGATACGAGAGATCGTAAAGATACGAGAGGTACCAAATATACTTACTACAACGGCTGTTTTTTGATAATGCTTCTAGTTAAAAGCAGACTTTTAACAAATTGTGTACTTTATTTATAAAAATTAAAACAAAAAATAAAACTATACATATATAAAAAATAGGATTTAAATTTATATAAAATAATAATACTTTTAAAAATTTTTTACTAATTTTAATAAAATGTAAGTTTTATTTTTATATTCATTTATTTGAATTCGGATTCGAGGCTTTTAAACCAGTATTAATCGAGAAAATATAAACCTATCAAGTTCTTTATCCGATTAAAATAATTATAATATATGAGAGTGTTGATTGTTGTTCATCTTTTTGTTGTTGTCTCTAACTCATTAATTCTTTTGTCGTAACGCATCAAGCAACAGTCAATACAACGATTAATCCACCAACAATGTCTGCAGTTCAGCACATACTAGTTAGTTAAGTTATTCTAATCTTATGTTTATCCCGTGCTAAAATGACGCCATGCAAAATTTTCATCGTACAAACTTGAACCTTCGTGCATTTATGACACCTTGCCTTACAAAATTTGTTTATTGTCAAGCAAAAATAAGTATTGCTAAAACAATCAAAATGGCCTGGTCAAGCTTTGGTCCGCTTACTCAGGATGTTTTGAACTTTAATGCAATTTTAAAACCTATATTTTTATAGGCAACTCAGTCCTGGCTAACTAAAAGAATAGTTTAAAAATCCTTAGTAGTAGTGAGTATTGAGAAAATTGTTAAAAACTTAGATAAAAATAGTTAAGTATAAGTATTTAAGAAAAAGTGGTCCATGTTCATTTTTAAAAACAAACTATTACTTGAAAACAGTTCACATAACCTTTATTTAACCTGCAAGTAAAACTTATTCTTATAACTTATTTTTATTATTATACCGATATTTATGTATGTAGTAAAAACCTAGTTTATTTCAACTGCTTGAAAATCGTAAGTCTTTTTACTCTGATTTCAATTTGACCATAAAAATAAAATAAAGTATAAATAATACATTTTATATTTTTTTCCAACATGGGGGACTTGTTCACATCCGATCCCGATACTGCAATTTTTTGGATCTTTAGAAAAGTAAAAACTAGCTTAACGAAATATTTTTTTATACTTACTCTACCTTGTTTAGAAATGCTTTTTGTTAACTCTATGATTTTTGTGCGTACATTAGTGAGGAGTTTAATCAATTTGAAAAATTTAAAAACTATGTATTTTTTCTTTTTATACCCATTTAATCTTGGTTTGTTTAGCAATTTTCCGATATAATTCAATTGGTTATGCTTAAGATTTTATTTTAATCTAGGATTTTAAATTAAACTTATTCTAATAACATAAAATGTAAACACAAAAGTTTTTTTATTTACGATCTACCTTGAATTGATTCTACCTTCAGTTTTTCACCTGAGGTGCTGATATGTCATTTTTCAAAGCTGTCTTCCTTATTCCAATTTTTGAAAATTTAGTTGGAAAAAATAGAGTGTTACAAGCGAAATAAATTGACTTTATGTTATATAAAACGTAACCACCTTAAGGAGTTTACGTTTTTATAAGCTAATCATAATTGTATTTAGTCAATATTTTTCTTATACATAGAATCTTTTGTAAAGTTAGAAACCAAATAGTCTAGAAACAAGTCAAAAAATATATCTAGATAACTCACAATTACTAATCCTAGCTTACTTGTTTATATAATAACCACATCATTATTTATAATTTGAGCAGTTTATTGAGCAGCATAGTTAATTTGTTATAGTTTCTAAACAAGGCTATATATTTAGTATAAAATCAATTATACCAAGAATTCACAATAATACCAAACTATAGAAAATATATAGAGTTGCACTTTAGGATGCTTACACACAATCTGTCTATACTAAGATGCAAGTAAAACATTATAGGTCAAAATTTCAAACTAAAGTAACAGTAAAAATATGACTTTGTTAACTAGAACAGCTTAAGTAAAGTCAAAGCAACTTAAAAAGACTACAAATAAAGAAAGTCCCATTCATTTTCTTTAACAGAATTGATAGTTATGTCGGATTGATCTTTACAGAAATCAACTATGGAAACCAAATCATGCAGTTTCTTTATCTCACCCATCTTGTGAATATCTATTTCTAATAACACGCCAAGTTCTTCCACTTTCCTTTGCAAAATCTTTAAATTATCCTCGAAGATAGTTTTGGCGGTGTTGTCTTTGAGGTAGCAGCAGAACACGTAGGAATGCATGAGAGTGTGGCGACATTGCTTCAAAGTCTCGCACGCGTTCTTGATAGAGTTCCTCACGGCCCAGCTAGAAGATCTGTTGTCTTCATCCTCGACGAGCTTCCTTTCAATTTTTCGACAAACGCTCTCAACGGTGTTCTTGCTCTCGATGTCCAACTTGACCTTTTGTTCTTCGTACATCCTGTAATATCTCACGTTCCTCTCTATTGCCGCTTGTCGGTCCGAGACGATCCTATTTTCGTCCGGTGCCTGAAAATAAAAGATAGTATTGAATCATCTTCAAGTTTGCATTGCTTTATATAAGTGCAGAGTATAAAAACTTTAATAATTGAGAAAAAAATATATATAAATTTTCTTAACCATTTTTATATTTAGCTTAAAGTATAAAACCTTGCACTCATGCACTGCACAAAGTGATCTATCCATGAAACAGAACCAGCACCAGTTCCGATAGCAACGACTGCACTTCAAGCCTTTCCTCTCCTTCATCGTGGGCACGTCACAATTCGGATACTCTTTGGTGTTCACTACTATCCATTTTTCCGTCTCATGGTCCCCTTTCAACAACTGAAAGCAGTCTAGAGGGTCGTGCCATGCGTTTTTGCAATTAAAGCAACTCAGGTGTCCTTCGGAGCATTTGACTTTGTAGTCGTCTCGGAAGTTCAGCGCTCTGAAAGCCAGGTCGCAGTCGTCAACGGGGCACCACGCGATGTCTTTTTTGTTCTCCACGTAAGACTGCTTCAAAAGACGATAGTACATGGAACAAGAGCCTTTGTCATTTAGCAGTTCAATAATAGCTTCCGAAGACAGAAGGTTCTTGCAGTTCGCTCCAGGACAAAATATGTTAAAATTCTTGTTTTCAACATTTTTAACAACATCTTTCAGACACTTCTCACAAAACGAATGTTCACAGTATAACGGTTTGATATTTTCAATTCGAATCGAATCAAGACACTTTTTAAACTTAACAGTGATATTAAACGCCTCGATAAAAAGTTCACCTTCATGTGATTCGACTACATCGGTCACTGGTTCTTTATTATCCGCCTTCGATGCTTTCAGAGCCAAGTTTATATCCCATTTGTTGTTATGAAGCAAAAATATCGCGCGGCCTTTAGTCACATTTCCAGCTTGAGACCTGAAATTTTTAACGTCTTTGGCAATGCTTTTCAAAAATTTGTTCAGGTTCAATTCCTCGTAGACTTGAACTTCCGGTTCATCGCTGCTTGAGGAATAGTTCAGTTCTTCGTCGCTGAATTGAGTAAAGGAGTCTGAGTCTGAGTCGGACATTTTGATTGTAGTTTGAACTTACCACTTAATAAAACAAACCTGAAAAGTAGTTTTACATTTTTTAAGCTGTAAAAACGGTGCAAGAAATCATTTTTGCATTTATCTTTTATATGTATAACAGATTTATTTTTTGAAAATAGATCAGTTTTCTTCATGCTAATGATACCTGTGCATACAAAAGTGCAAAAAATATTTTTTTAGAAGAACTAATTTAGCGGGACACAAGCACTTTAAATTGCTTTTACTAACACATTTCTTAAAATAGTTATAATGTGCTGTTTTAACAGAAACGTTTATAATTTTAAGCTAAAGCCAATAAATATTTTATATCAGTTAGTCTTCAATGAACCTTTATCTATTTTTTCATCTTATCATTACAACAACGCTTTGTTTTTATCAATTCTATTTTAAAAATTATTAACTAAATATCACTACCATATCTACTAAATCCCAGTATCTTAACAATTTGATAATTAGTAAGCATTATTAAGTATTTATTAACTACTTACTGAAAAATAAATTTGGTGATAAATTTTATTTCGTAATTAAATGGAAACTGATCAAAAATTTGGCTAAAAACGAATGAAAAACATATAAGTTGCTAAAATAAGATATATATTAAATTACTTAAGTAAAACATCGTTTTGTTGTTCTTGTACAACCACGTTTGTGTCTCAAGATCAGAGCACTTTATGCTGATATTTATACTTAACCAGCTATTGTTAAAGATTAAACTCATACTGTATAAGATTATTACTTCTTTCTGTTAAAAAAAAACTGAAACTTGAGTTATTATCAAATTTAACATAAATATAGTCTTAACTTTTTTAGATTTTTTTAACTAAACATGGCTGTTTCAGCTTTATAATATTAAAGAGTTGTCTTTCTTTGAAGTACTGAAGCCAGTAATAATAGTCCAAAATCTAGCCTGAAATACATGAGATTAGCCCAAATTACCAAAGTAATATCAAGAAGTTAATTATACATAATTAATAAAATTGTTTTAAGTTAAAGTATACAGCTTCAGATTGAGAAAACTATCAAAACTAGCCTTAAGTTTTTTGAAAACAAATTCAAAATATCTGTGTGAGCCTTAGTTTTTCAAAAAAATTGAACTAGCCATAGATTTCAAAAAACTTAAACTAGCTTAAAGAGGTGTAGTCGGAAAAAGTAACAATTCTGTTAGTTAAAACAACTATATGCTTTTATCTGAATTCAATTAAAAAACTTGTACAAATGTCGTAGATTAATACAGTACTTTGTCACACAGTAGAAAAGTTTACTATAACTAAATGTTTTTATCTGAATTCATTCAAAAGAAACTTGTACAAAAGTCGTATATTAATACAGTACTTTGTCATACAGTAGAAAAGTTGACTACAATTTTTAGTTTAGTTAGTTTTTATATTTTTCTTGAATAATTGTTATTAAGCAAATATATTTTAGAGCAGTTGTTTTTAGTTTTTTAAATTAAATATCATACTGTAACTATTTTAACTTTGTTAGTCCTAGGGATTTTTTTTCAAAATCTTAGCTTAGTTTAATAAATGAGGTAAAACAAAAAGTCTTAACTGAATTAAATATAAGTTATTTTGTTACAAAGTAAGATCAGAATAATGAAAATAAAATTTATACAACTGAAATAAAATAAAGTTTAACTTAGATGAAAATTTTTATTCTTTGAAGCAAAAAATATTTTTTTAGAAAACATGGTTAATAAATTTATGTGCAAAAATATCATAGTTATAACAATTATACATAGTATAATGATTCAAATTTAAAATAATACCTTTAATAAAAATATAGACTTTAAACTAGAAAAAAGGTTGAAGTTTAAAAACAGTAATTTAAGCAACCTAAATTTTTAAATGCATACTATAAAATTTCAAACTTGCATAACTTATTTCTATTACAGATTAAAGTTATGCTCAAACATCAATAGAGTATGATAATTAACAAATCACAAAAAATTACTTGGTAATAGTAGTAATCATCACAAAAAAAGTTTAATTAAATACTAAATTATTAGCACAAAACTAATCAAAATGCTAATTGTTATAGCTAGTTAATTTAACAAATTTGAAAAATTTGAAACTCTTAAATAAAACAACTTTATTTATTACCTCAAAATAAACTTTTCTGAAAAAGTTAAAATTAGTTTTATACTTCACGTGACAATGAAACTATGATTTTTGTTTAATTTTACTTTGTTATGATACAAAACAGTTTATTTAATCAAAATTCAAGAAAATTTGTAAAATATAAAGAAACAAAATTTAAAATGTTTTTAATATAAATCATAAACAGTTATGACATCCATTGAATTCAATAAAATACTTTATACATTAAAAATTAAAATAGAGATTAACTACTAAATGATCATATGAGTAATATGGTTAACAATCGATAACCTTAACATCAAAGCTGTTTTCAATTTAAATTTTGAACTTTATCAATTGAAATAATTATATAAAGTTAAAAATGTTCAATTATTTGTGTACCCAAAAAGTTTCGTGTACCCCGATTTTTTTTCATGCACAGTGTGCATTGCACACTAGTGTACACAAGTTAACACCGTTAAGACAACTGCAACAGATGAACTTTATTAACTGTTTTACAATGCTATTTAAGTACTTTAATGTTTATAATAGTTAAGTCGCTTATGTACGCATCAAGTTAAAGCAATTCAAAAGATTTTTAACTTGTATGGTCGACATTATAGGTAAAATGCCAATATTTGTCAATAAACATAATCTAGAACTTTTTATTTTCTTTATTTTTTTATTGTTTTTATCGCTGCTCAATCAAATGTCTTATGCAAAAACATAATTTTTAACGTCTTTGGCAATGCTTTTCAAAATTTTGTTCAGGTTCAACTCCTCGTAGACTTGAACTTCCGATTCATTGCTGCTTCAGTTCTTCGTCGCTAAATTGAGTAAAGGAGTCTGAGTCAGACATTTCGATTGAAATAAAAAAAATAACTTGATAATAATATAATAACAAATAATAAAAATAAAACAAACCTGAAAAGTAGTTTTACATTTTTTAAGCTGTAAAAACGGTGCAAGAAATCATTTTTCATTTATCTTTCATATGTATAACACTTTTTTTTATGAAAATAGATCAGTTTTCTTCAAGCTAATAATACCTGTGCATACAAAAGTGCAAAAAGAATTTTTAAAAGATCTAGTTTAGCGAGACTTGAGCGCTTTAACTAATAAATTTCTTAAAATAGTTATAATGTGCTATTTTAAAAGAAACGTTTTATAATTTTAAGCTAGAGCCAATAAATGTTTTATATAAGTTAGTTATCTCTTCAATGAACCTTTGTCAATTTTTTCATTTTATCATTACAGCAACGCTTTGTTTTGATCAACTTTGTTTAGAAAATTATTAACTAAATATCAGTACCATATCTACTAAATCCCAGTATCTTAACACTTTAGTAATTGTTAAGCATTATTAAGTATTTATTAACTACTTACTTACAAATAGAGTGCTATAGTTTATTTTGTTTAACAACAGCTGTTTCGAAAGACAGATAGTCAATCTCTTCAGGCTTCAACAAAATAAGAATAAGCACGTTTTAGGCAACTATTAATAAATACAAAATAACTATTCATGCGTAAAAGAAAGTAAATGAAAGTAAAAGAGAGAGAGAAAGTAGAAATGCTTTTTGTTAATTATTTTGATAGATTAAGTTAGCAATTAGAAAAATATATTGTAGTGTAATTATAATAATAATATCAGAATGTTTGATTATAGTTAAAGGTTTTGGTAAAAGGATTGGCTTTAGTTCTTAATATACTTCGAAATAAAACAAAACATTAAAAAGCAACATATTAACTAGTAATGGTTAAACACAGTGCATGAATTTAAGTTGAAACGGAATATTTAACATTTAACAAAATAATAAAAAACAACAAATAAAACTCAAAATTCAAAACCCTAATTTGAACATTTATTATACTAGCTAATTGCTTGCTTCCAATTCATCAACAGAAATTTGTTCCTATGTCTGCAACTGCCCATGAGTTCGGATTTTTTGTTGATACAGTTGTTACTTGCTTGTAATATCTTGAGGGCTTCTTTCAAGCAAAGCTTGCATGTTGTTTTTCCTGGTTGGTGTTTGTTTACCTTTTCTAGGATCTTCCAATTTAATTTGTAATCCTCTCCTTCGTTTTTTAATTTGTGAATTAGTTTTGATAGTTCTGTTGAATTAACGTATTTATTGTAGTTTCTGTTATCAGGTTTGCAATTGATTGTTGTATTGTGCGTTGAAATTCTTTTCTTTAATTGGTTCGCTGTTATTCCAATATATGTTTTGGTTTCGTTTTTTGCGCTTACTGAAGCTTCATATATGACGTTTTCAGTTCTACAATTGCCACCTTTCAGGGGGCATTTATTTTTGTCCCTGCAATTGCACGTCTCATCGGTGATTTTTTCTTTATTCAACAGTTTTTTGTTGTGGCTTTTGATTGTCATTTCGATATTTGGCATACAGCTGTAACTTAGCTTTATGCAGTTGTTGTTGACATATTTATTTAGTTTGCTCTCTTTGCTAAAATGCTTCTTTATTATTTTTAAGAATTTGTTTCCCACATTTGTTTTCACTGAACAGCAAAACGGTGGGTTGAACCATATACATTTTCTTTTTCTTTTTCTCTTTTTCACAGTTGTTTCATTGGTTATTTTTGTATAATTTATGTCATGACTGTATCCATTTAGTTTTAACGCTTCATTATATTCTTTTTTTATACTGTCAAATAGTTTTTTGCTGCTTGAAATTTTGGCTAATCTATTTTCTATCATCTTTGGGATTTGTTTGATAATTGCTGGTGGATGGTTAGAATTTGCATTTACATAATTGATTCTGTTGTTTGGTTTTCTGTATGGGAAGAAGCTGTGTTTTTTTAGATTTAAGTTTAGGTCCAGGAAGTTTATTTGAAATGCTGGGTTTTCGATGATTATTTTAATTTTTATTGATTTAGCAAATTTATGTAGTTCTTTTTTTATTTTTTCTATTTCAACATTGCTTGTTGATTTGTCTAAAGCTATCAGTCCATCATCTCTATAGATTCCTATTATTTTATCAGGTAGTGTTTGCTTTAGGCCTTGGAGTATATAAAGTCCAACTAGTTCACTTATTTCAGCTCCATGTCTGCTCCCCATTGTTATGTCAAACAGCTCATTATCTTTCTCATTTATGCTTTGTTTTGTCCAAATTTCTTCTTTGTCAACTAAAACAGATTTTGCAGCATTGTCTATTATGGATTTATCTTGTTCAGTGATTGTTTCGTAGTTGC
>NW_028139248.1:137695-181183 GCF_965202585.1 Thalia democratica
AGTAAACTTAGGCTGGTTTGATACAAGTCAGACATTTTTGCTTTTTAAATGGCAACTATTTAAAAGACTAATTACTAATAAAATATTTTATCAAAGTATTCAAGAATTAATTTTTTTGAAGAATTTGTTTTAGCTTTCTGGAATACAAACAGGTATTAATTTAATTAAGTTAACTGATCACTAAATTTTTAGTAAGTGTAAATTATTTAACACGCAAAATTTTTTTTAAGTTAATATTCTTGAAAAAACGGTTGATAATGTAACCCATAAATTGTCTTTCAAGTTAGGTTTTTATAGAGAGTTAGGTTGTACGTAAAATTACAAAAATATTAAGTTTAACTTATTAAGTGCTTCTGAAAGTACATAGTTTATTAACACTTAAGTTTATTAGTCAATGTAAATTCTATTCTAACAAATATTAATTTAAATAGGCATTCTATGTATAGCTAAAAGTCATTTAAAACAATAAGTTGAATAAAAGTTAAACTTTTCTCTAGTGTGACTAAGACTAAAACCAAACGAGTATTCAAATGTCACTAAAACTAAAACTGCGGCCCGCGAAGACTTTGGAAACTTGAAATTTGGCCCGCGACCACCAACTGCTTGCCGACCCCTGGTTTAAGCGATAAAATTTATGCGCCTAAATTATGATAATTTATACCAAAATTTGTAGCTAAACAAGGTTTTTTAGAAAAGCTAAATTGTCGCTTTTCCTTGTTTTCTATACCGTACTATAAAATAAATAAAGAATAATTACTTTTTAATAACAATAAGTTATATAATATCTTTTAAAATTTATATAAAATTAAAATATATTAATATACAAAAGTTTAAACATTTTAATAAACAACTTTTTTGTTTTAAATCAATTATTTGTTTAAATATTTAACCATATTTAAATATAATTTTTTATTCTTCTTAAATATATCAAAAAAATTTTAATACTTTATTCTGTTTTATACCTTAAAAAGCCTAAACTACTAAAGTTCGTATGTAACTAAACTTTGAAATCGATAGCAAAAAAACAAAACATAAAGTTATTATGAAACAACATAAGTTCTTAAAAACTTTTCAATTTAAACATTATTCATAAAAAAATTAACTTTTAATTACCGAACACTATTAAGAGACTTTTTTTTTACAAAAAAATAATCGTGTTTTAACTTAATTCTAGTACCTCGAAGTTTTAAAGTACTGTGAAAACATACCGACGTTTTACTTTTAATCAAAACGTTTATTTTCCTCGCATTTTACTTAAAAATTCCAAGTAAATTTAATAAATTTATGATGAGTAATTTATAAAAATATTTATTTTAATTTTGCGTTGGGTTTTTGATTTTTTATAATTTACTGTTGTTTACAGATTTTAAATTTTAATAAAAGATAAAAAACTTTAATAAACTTTTTAAACAGAACATTTAACCTTAATAACATATACTTAAAACTAAAGAAAGAAAATAAAAACTTGTTTATTAAACCTTACATTTTGATAATTTCTACGCTTTGCTAGTAATTAGTTTACTATCAATCAATTTGTATGTTAAAAATGCTAAACTATTAGCAGCCATACTTAAATAGGATACATTTAAACTTTTAAACATTAAAACCTGGGTAAACACTGAAGTAATTGAAGTCTAACAAAAACACATATTGTTTTCAAATGATACTGTATATACTAATTAAATAACGTTTGTTAGTGAAAAAGATATATATATATATATATACTTGATTGAAATTTTGAAAACTGATTTAACAATTTTGACAAAGATTACATCATTTATAATGTTGTCATTATATATATATATATATATATATATACAAATATAGAATTAAGTTATTTAACTTGATAAATCAATTTTTTTACACTGAGTCCACCTTAACGGCTTTTTTAATAAAAAGAGATGCCTAAATAAAAGAAGCGAGTTTGTATCGTCTTGTAGACAGATAAAAAAATCGCCTTTAAAATTTTAAAAGTTTTAATTTCATCTTATAACAATTTAAATCTTAATTTTCTTAGCTTCTTATCTTAATTTTATCTTTATTTCTTTAATTTATCTGTCCTAAAATATAGTTACTCACTCAAGTTTTATGAATTTTGCCAGTTTATGGTCGATTGGTAAATTAATTTTTGCACAAGCCGTTTTGCATGATTTTTGATAGTTTTAAAGTTACGTCATAATCTACTTATGCTAAATTTTAACTTTCATTTGTGTGCTTTGTTTTGTGCTTTATTTTAAACTTGTTTTGAAGTTGATGATTGCATAAGCACGAAACTCAAAAATAAGGTTATTAATTAAACTTGAAAAACCTTCTACTATATATATATAAACAGCACTTACAGCGGCATCAAATTACAAATGTAATGCTTGCTTAAATGCTTGTTATTTTAGCAAACTAATTTACAACTATTTACTTGATAGTTCTAATTTGACTAGGCTGATCATTAAACTTGCTTACTAGAGGTGCATACTCATTTTTTGTAGAATATTGGTAAATTTTTAAACATATTTATATCAAAAGATATAAAAATACTCCTTTTACCAGGTAGATATATTGTTTTTTTGTTAAGTTAATTATTATAAAAAAAAAAAAGAAAATAAATTGACCATAAATTTCTTTTAAAACTTGATTTTCGGTGGTTTAATTATTATAAGTTCAAAACAGATACTCAGGTTCTTTTTTCTGGAAAATAATGTCAAGTCGTTTTTTACTAATTTGATTCGTAAATTTTGATTCAAATAATGTTTCTTAGTCAACAAAAATATATAAATAAGAACGAATTTTAGTTAATAATATTCCCCTGCCTTACTCTTTAAAGTTTTGTAAAGTGAAAGCTTGTTTTAGTAACAAAAGTCGTTAAGTTTTTTTCAGACTTACATTCACACAAATTATTAACATAACGACTTTTTATTGATAAAATATTTTCTGCATTTTTTTTATATTTTAATATTTTTAACTCTTACAATTCGTAGTTTAATTTTTTTTATATGTATTGTAGAAATTTAGCTTACAACTACAAACAAATGTAAAACAGATTTTAATTTTTAACCTTATAAACAGAGATTTGTGAATATAATTAAGCATATAATTGTTAAAGTGTTTTATTGTCAGTTTTTAAATGTGAACACTGAAAAACAATAAAGCTATATTGTTAAAAAAACTTATAACTGCAGTAGAAATTTTTAGTTGTTAAACTATATATCTAGCTTATTTTTTGTTTGCAATATTAATAATTCCATATTTCTTAAACATTTACAATTTTATATTATGTTTAGTATTAAAGCGAGTAAATTGAAAATAAAAATTTACTTTTAAACAATTGTATGTTTTAAGTATATTTATTAAGTTTTCCAGGCACTTGACTTTAAAGCGATAAAACTTTAAGAGTCATAATATATTTTATTAAAACTATTTTTTAGAGCCCAAATCTGATTCATTGACTCTTCAAAAGAATTGAAAATTCATGATAATACAAAGTTATAAAGTAAAATGTTTTTTGCTTATATACAACTATAAAGTTACTATCTTTATAATATGTTATATTTTGACCACTAGAGGCGTTATATAACTAATAAGGCTAAAAAATGTTTAACTAAAACTTATAACTTTTAAAATATTTTTAAAATTCTTGTCAATAAACTTAAAAATCATACAGTTTATTACAAAACTGTTATTATAACAAAATTAAATAAAAACTTCAGAGGTCAATACTGTTTACTGTATTAGTTAAAAAAAACTTTACAATGTTTATTATAATATATTTTTGTACTTATTAATGCTTTCGTAAATTGTTTAAGCGATGAAAGTTATGCGCTTCTAATTTTTTCGGAATTTATAGTTAAACAATATTTCAAACAAAAGTTTAACTGTTGCTTTTCTTTGTTATTCAATACCGTACTATAGCTTTAATAAAAAAAAGTATTTTATATAATGATACTTTATATAATACGTTGTTTAATTTTTATAAAGATAAAATATATTTATTTACAAAAAATTAAAATATTCTAATAAAAAACTTTATTATATAAAAGGTATTAATTTTTTTTAATTTCTTTAATAACAGTGCAATAATTGATTTTAACTTTTCTTAATATTTCAAAATATTTCAATACTTTATTTTGCTTTATAATTTTAAAAGTTTAAAATAAAAAAACTTTGTATGTAATTGTATTTTATATTAATAACAAAATTAAAACACAAAATTATTACGAAACCAAATATATTCCTAAAAATCCTATAAGTTTAAATATTATTCAAGAAATTTAATTTTTAGTTTCTGGACATCATTATTAGACTCTTTTTTTACAAAAAATGATCCTGTTTTAATGCAACTCAAGTACTTCGAAGTTTTGAAGTAGCTTAAAAATATACCGACTTTTCACTTTTAATAAAAACAAAATTTTTCGCTGATTTTAATTGCAACTGTCAAGGTAATATAAATAAATTTACGATCAGTAGTTTAAAAAATAAATCTAATTTTAATTTTGCGTTGCTTATTTTTGCTTTTGTTAACAAGTTTATATATTTTTTTTGAATTGAACTTTTATAAATATTTTAAACAAAATATTTAACTTCAATAACATGTTCTTAACACTAAAGAAAAACAATAAAAACTTGTTTATTAAACCTCACGTTTTAAAAGTTTCTACGCTTTGCTAGTAATTACTTTACTATTAAGAAATTTATACGTTTAAAATGGGTAATTGTTATAAGCCATACTTAAATAAGATATAAATTTCTTTCAAAAATTTAAACCTGAGTAAGCACTGAAATAATTTATGTCTGACAAACCTATTGTTTTTGTTTTTTTAATGTAATTTTATATACTAATCAAATAATGTTAGTTAGTTAATTAAAATGGATATGTATATATATATGTTTATTTATTTTTATTCTTTAAAAGCAAACAAAGTTTGACAAAGTTTGCATTATTTTACAGTGTTAGTATAATTAACAACATAACTTTGTGCATATATCGGTGGCGTAGCGTGGTATTTTTGTTTGGGGAAAAAAATAACATAGCTTCGTATATATATGTATATATATATATAAACCGCACTTACAGCGGCATCAAATTACAAATGTGATGTTTGCTTAAAACTTGTTAGTAAAGCAAACAGCTTTACATATATTTGATTGAGAACTTTATTTTGAATAAGCTATTAATTTAAACTTGCTCACTATAGGTGTCTGCGTTACATTACTTATTTTCTTAAGAATACTGTTAGATTTTTAAACTATTTTTGAATGAAAAAATATGAAAATAGTATTACATGATAGTAAAATATGAAAACTAGTTAAATATAAAAAAAATCTCATTAAGAGACATACATAAATACAAATTCAAAACTATGTTAATCATAAACTTTATCAAAAATTAGATTTTTGCGTTTTAATCCTTATAACATCGATACAGATACCCAGGCTTTTTACACTAAATAATTTAAATTCGTTTTTTATTTAATCGTTTTCGTTTGACTACACTAATATTTCATACTTAACAAAATATACTTTAAAAATATTGCTTCGCGTTTTGCTAAAAGTTTTGTAAAGTAAAAAATTACGTGAATAACAAAAATTATTAAGTTTATTTAAAATTTAAAGCATACGAATTTTTAAACTTTACGACTTTCTATTACTAACATGTTTTTTGAATGTTATTTTTGATAGAAATACTGTTCACTTTACAGTTTTATTTTAAAATACTTTAATGAATATTTTATTAAAGCTAACAACTATGAAAAAGTGCAAAATCTTTTGTTATATAACTTAAAAAACATAAAATTTTGAATAAAGTTTAGCATAAAAAAACTAAAAAGTTTTTTTTTTCCGTTATTAAATATGATTACACAAAAAAATAAGTATGTTTAACTTTCAACTAAAACGACTTAACTGCAGTAGTAACTTTTTAATGGTAAATTTTATATCTATTTTATTTTTATTTGCAATGTTTATATTTCCGTACATTAAAAATAAACATTTACAGTTTTATATTATGTGTAATATTATAGCAAGTAAATTAAAATAAAACTTTACTTTCAAACAATAGTATGTTTTAGGTATATCCATAACGTTTTTTAAGCACTTGATTTTATAGCAATAAAACTTTAATAACTTTGTTTTATTATTAAAAAGATTGTTTGTTAGAGCCCGAATCTGATTCATTGACTCTTCAAAAGAATAGAAAATTCATGATAATACAAAGTTGTTAAATAAAATGATTTCTGTTTATATACAACTTTAAAATGCTTATATTTATAAAACTTTTAGTTTTGACCAACTAGAGGCGTTAGAAAACTAATTAGGTTTAAAAATGTTTAACCAAGTAATTGTATTTAAACAAGTAAAAGCTTTCTCGTTAAACAGGTAATTAAAGAATTTGTTTAACAAATAAGTTTAGTTAAGGGAGTATACTATCAAATGTGCACGTTAGTTATTATTCAAGTTTGGTTGTATTGTTATTTAGTATAACAATACAACCAATATTTGATATTTTAAAAGCTGAGGCGATGGAACTAAAAATTAATTAAAAAAAAAATATTAGTTTACTTTTTAAAAAGTTCTAATTTTTTAAACAAATTAAAATGCGATAAAAACATTAAGAGCAATTTAAATATTTTATAGTTTTAAAAAAAATATATATTTAAACCTTTAGGTAATTTATTTCACTCTGTTTTAAGTTATTACAAAATTATAGCCCCTTTATTTTGTAAAATTTTTTGATAAAAAATGTTCTTTTTGGTTTTTGTACAAAGTTATTGATTGAAATAAAAATCAATATTTTGTTGTTCAAATGTTTGTGTGTGAAGGTAATTGAATAAACAGTGTTATGCTGTGGTACAAGATTTTATCTTAGACTAGAAAGTTTAAATGTAATTTTTTTGATAAATTTGTTAGTTACTATTTGTTAGATAGGCATACACATTTAAAATAAAATAATAATCAAACATTAGTGTCTCTTATAGAAAATGTAAACTATACTAGGTTGAGAACTACAATTCAATTAATATTGACAAAATAAAATACAGTTTACATAAATAAGTTGTACTATAATAATATTCGTGGAGTTGATTTTTGAATTGAAAACCCGATAAACATACTTTTAAAGCGGCGTAGTGGTAATGTATTTAAAATTTTAATTGTTTAACTTTTAAAAATCGAAACCTGTTAAGTAGGCCAATAAACAAAAAAGTTAAGAAATATCACAGAAATTATGCACTGTATACCTACTAAATTTTATGTTGAAATTTAGTAATAAAAAACATTACTAAAAACAACTTAAGTTTAATATTGATACCAAAGAACTGTTTGCGGCAACAAGACTTTTTGTACTTTATTTTATTACAATTCAAATTTTCAATCACTTAAAAAAAACTAAGAAAAGATTGTAGACTATAATTTCTATGATAAAAATTATTTAAAATAAACTTTGTACTTTGTTACTTAAAAAAAGTAGCTCCTAATTATGTTTACTATAGTGGGATAAACTTTACCGAATATATTACATAAAAAATTGGTAATATTTTGTGTAAATTATGTATGTGTTTTGGCCACATACTGTCCACTTTAAAAATTTCTGCCATAAAGATTTAATAATTAAATCTCTGTGGTAGAATAATTAAATAAAACTTAATTTGTTTAAGCGACCATTCGAAGTACTTTTGCTGTTTTTAGAAATTAATATGTCCTTATAAATAGTTTTATTAAAAAGCTTTCATTTTAAACTGAAATAGTCGGTTTTATAGTTTATAAAAAAATATTTAAAGGTAAAACATCCAAAACATGTTATAAGTACCATCTAGAATCTTAGAATAAAGTACCAAAGTTAAAGTTTTTAATCAAAACACAAAAAATAAATCATGTATTTTAACAACTTAAAAATTAAAAGCATATTAAATCGTAAAAGACTTTCTTAATTGCATGTTAAATCACATTTTTCAGTTTAGAAGCTTGTAAATTAACAGCTTCTAAAATTAATTGAAAACTTTGTTTTGAAGTTGATAACATATAAACATATGAGGGAAGCTAATTTTTATAATTTGGCTTGTAACATAATTTATCTAACTAATAAAGTGTAAAACCAGTACCTATGTAAAATAAATTGCTTCAAAGCAAAAAAAAGTATATCAAAAAATTATTTTATATATACAATTTTATTTTTATATACTGTATCGAAAGAATCTGATAAAGTTAATATGCAATTTTAGACAAATAAGCAAAGATATAAAACCTAGATCTGCTTTAAGAGTTTATCTAATCACTTGATATTAGCCTAAAAGTCAATGGTAAATCACAACAAAAGATAACGTTTAATTTATGAAATGTTTTGAATACATACCATTTTGCTAAAAATATCTGCAATTGTATATTTATGATTTTAATTGTTGTAAAGGACGTAGTAAAATTAAAGTATAAGGATTTTAAACTCTGTATAAACTAATTTAACCAATAAAAAGGTGTATCTTGAAATATAATATTATACAAATAGTATTGTAATAGTTAAAAGAATTAAAGGGTTTAAATGGTGTCAAAAAAGTTAATCAACTTATTATGAATAAAAATGCAAAAAAAGTGATTTTTAATAATCCGTTAAGTGTTGTACTTATTTATAACAACTTTTATGACTTCAACCAAGTTTTAGTAGAACAGATTTAATTATTTGCCTTCAAAAATAATTTTACATTGTTTATTATTTAGCTAAAGAGTGTAACTAAAAGAGTGTAACTTTTAAATCTAAATTAAAAACATAAAACAGTTTATCTAAAGTTATTTTTAATGACATTCAAAGTTTTTTTTTTCTATATCTGTATAAGTTGAGATTTTTTTTTTTTTTACTCCAAAAACAAATAAAAACTTCAAAAACTGAGTGAAACAATTTTCTAAATTAATAATAAGTTTTCTTTGGATTCTAATACAATTTTAAACATTCTTTTGTATATCAAATACCAACTAAAAATCTTTTCTCGTTATATGCTTATATACAAAACAACTTTGAAGCAGTTTATTAGTTACAACATCAGCTAAAAAAACTTTTTAAACAGTTTAAGATAAGCTTTAAAACTAAAAGTAAGATGTTGATTGAAAAAATGTATAAAAATAACTTCAAAAAAAAATATTGATTTATCTAACAAAATAATTTTTCCTTGTTTCAACAGTACTTTTTTATATTTTTACAAACCAGATATTGGCAAAACAACCTGTGTAAAATCGAAAATTGTTCATGGTAACAAATTACATATAACTTTATGGTTGTTTCTGAGTGAGAAAATTTTCAATATTGTTGAACAACTAAATGTCTTTATTTCAATCAACTTTGTTTTAAATTTCACGTATATGTTATAAATATTTAAAATTATTGCGGCCTCTGAAAGAATTATCCAGCAATTCTTTGTTTATAAAAGATTGAAAATTCCTGAATTAACAACACAAAATAAATTACAATGGTAAAAAGAACGTATTCATAAAACTTAAGTTTGGATTCAAATCATTTATTATAATGCCGTAGTTTGAGGCATTTAAATTTGTTTATAAAATCTAAAATACAACTTTAAAATTTGTTTGTTTTAAGTGTCCAAATTCGTTTAAAAATATATAAGACTTTACAATAAATTCTATGTAGCAATTAAGATGTCGTGTTTTAAGAGGTAGGTATTTTTTTATTAGATAGAAGCTTAAGAACTATAAAAAGTATCTAAATAATAATAAACAATTAATTTTTACTGCTTATTTTAAAAACTTTACGCTTAGAACAATTTTAAAAACAGTTATATGCATTGGCTTTCTAAAATTAAGTTTTTAAATAGTTTTTGATTCTAAGCGTAAAGCAATTTCACATAAATATTACTTCGTTTATAACATTTTATCAATCGTATCACTTGATCTGTTTCAAAATATAAATAAATTAATGTCAAAATTAATATTTTTACAGTGTTATAAACAGTGCATACTATACAGTGATAAGATAACAATTGATTCGTGTACTTAAATTATTAATAACAACCTGATAACCAGCAATAATTAAATAAGTAATTTAAAAAAAAGTAAAATTCTGACTCCTTTACAACCAAAAGGACATTGACGCATTAAAAAGAGATGCTTTATTATAGTTTCCGGACACATCCACAGTAGTAGGGAGTTACAACTATCACATCACAGTAGTAAGGAGCTACAACTATCACATCACAGTAGCGAGGAACTAGAACTATCAAATCACAGTAGTATGGAACTTCAACTATCACATTACAGTAGTGAGGAGCTACAACTATCACATCACAGTAGTAAGAAGCTACAACTATCACATCACAGTAGTGAGGAGCTACACCTATCACATCACAGTAGTGAGGAACTAGAATTATCACATCACAGGAGTAAGGAGCTACAACTATCACATCACAGTAGTGAGGAGCTACAACTTCCACATCACAGTATTGAGGAGCTACAACTATCACATCACAGTAGTGATGAGATTATAAGTATGACGTCACAGTAGTGAAGGGCTACAACTATCAGACCACGTTATTTAATATTATTATTTCAGTTAATTAATTTTGCATCAAAAGTTGTTGTTTAAATACAAAATTTCACCAAACGAACATGTACAGTTTAGTTGTTTTGTTTAGAGTTCCTATGCTATAAGTACTTGATTGTTTATACTTTAGACAAAATGATAATAAATTAATTGCTTCTTTGTGATTGATACATTTTTTCTTAAAAAATGTATGTTCAGTTAACTACTCTATATATTTTCACTTGTTTTGTCTGCTAAAGCTTGTTGATTTGTGTTAGTGACGTTATGAATTTAGCCGCCACTTGTGGGCCTAATAGTACGACAGATATTTTTGCCTAACAGTAGGTCTATAAATATTTTAAAAAGTTTAACATCTTTCAGGCTTTGATTTTATCATAAAGATACTTCTTATAAATTCAACACTACTTAAAGAAAAAAATTGGTGTGTTTGATTAGTTTTGAAACATTAATTAACTAAAATTTAAATTTTTATGCTATATTAAAAAATAAAGATTTGTCTAATACTATTTAAACTGTTTTATATTTAATTTTGCAACATATTATCTCTTTTTTATTTTGGAGATGTCAGAGCTGTTGACTTCTCAGTTTTGCAGACAACTAATACAACTAAATACTACGTAATATAGCAGAAAACTGAGAGTTGTAGAATCAGTAATGTTACTGACCACTGTGATTTGAGATTTGTAGACTCCGTACTGTTGCGGACAAAGATGATCGATCATCTCGTAAAAACGCATCAATGTCCTTTTTGTTTGTGTAAAGATCCGGTACTTGACCCTTTTTAAAACTTTTTCGCCTTACAGATGGTCATCAGGACGTTTTAAGTACACAAAACAGTCGTTGTTTTGTTACTAAAAGTTATTGTTTATAAGATTAATGTTGAGTAAACTAGCTTTGGTTTTAATATAATTCTTAAGTCTTTTTTTTTCTTATTCATTAGTTTTTTTTTATATTTATTTACAATAGTTAAACATCTTATGATGTGCTAAAACTGTAGTATTTAATAACACGAAGTTTTACTTCAATCCAGACATTTTTTATAGTAGTTATTTATTATTGTAAAAATTTACTTGGTACATACTATTAACAAATGACTTCAATTTGTAAAAACATTAAATTTAGAAGAACAACATATAAACGTAAGACAACTCATAAACAATAGTTGTAGTTCCTAACTACTATGATTTGTTAGTTGTAGTTCCTCACTACTGTGATGTGATAGTTAGCTCCTCACTACTGTGATGTGATAGTTGTAGGTCTTTACTACTGTGATGTGATAGTTGTAGCTTCTCACTACTGTGATATTATAGTTGTAGTTCCTCACTACTGTGATGTGATAGTTGTATTTCCTCACAACTGTGATGTGATGTTTAAGATCCTCACTACTGTTTTGTGACAGTTTCCTCTTCAAACTGCCTTCAAATAAGATTTCAACCTTTCTCGCTAAAATATCAAGCGAATTTTCAGTGAATTTTTTTGCATTTCAGTGGAAATAGACTTCCTTAAGAAACTGAGCATATATATTCAGATTGTCCTTTTAAAAAATACCCTAATACACAACTAGTTTAAGTAGCTATATAATGTACATTCAAGCTAGTGTAAAAAAAAAAACGAATACAAAACAATTGTAAACATCACCAATAATATTTTTCTGTAAAATACATAATTAACTTACAATGCAAATCCTAAATATAAACAAAAATGGTTCTTAATTTTAATGCAAAATAGTACTTAATTATAAAGAACAAAAAGTATATCAAAATATAACTCATTTCAACTAAATTAAATTTCAAAACTACATTGCGTTGTGACAAATTCATGAAAAGGTGATTATTTTTATGTAAAAGTAAACTGTTTTTAAATTCTTCTAGTCAATTGTATTATTATTCCAAAGTAAAGCAAGCAAATTTCATCATGTATAACTTCAAAGGAAGCAAATAATGCATTTCTTACAAGTTAAATTCAATAATCTTCTTTATTTCATTTTTTCTTTAATAACAAATCAAAGCTTAACCATTAAAACCTTACTAATTAGACCTACATATTTGTTTCTTATTTGATATTTATTTTATTTATTTAATTTATGACTAAAAGAAGTTTTAAAACTTACTAAAATATGGCTTACTTTAGTATAATGAGTTTTCTAGTTATTAATCTTAAGTTATCAAGCGTTTAAGAGTTAGTGTGCATTAGAGATGTTTAGTTGATGTTTAGTTTAGGATAATAACCAAAGAATGTTTTAATGTTAACATTCAGTGAAAGTATATTGCTTTTCTAATACTTTTATGTAAATAAAAACAGACCGGTATTTAGCAACTATTGGTATAAGACATAACATATCACTATACTTAATATGTTCAATTTATTAAAAGGCAAGAAAAAGCAAACCAAAAAGATGAAAAATTTCATAACATTTTTCATCCTTCACACAAAATCATAATAGTCTTGCTGCAAAACTTAATGCCGATGGTCCAGGATAAAGTTTTGAGAAACTAAAGCTTATTCCGCTGATACATTTTAACGTTTAAATGTTGATTGAAGTTTAGTATTATAAAGTTTTGTATCTGTTAGACCACAAGTTTTTAAACCATAAATTTAATACTTCGGCTTTCATTTTGTTTTACTTAATATTTTTACATAACTTCTATTTATTTTATTCAAAAACCTTTTTCAGGTTTGGTTTTAATAATTGATGATCTCATACATCCCAATATAGGAGTTAAACATTGTTTTGTTGATACTAAACTGTAAAACTAAAAAATAGATATAAATTGTAAGATGTTTTAAAAAATACGGAAAATAAGAAAATGAAAGACCGCCTATAATTTCTTAAAGTAGGTCTTTATTTTCAAAGGATAACTAATAACTATAACCTTTATGTTTACCCCTAATCCTAAAAACATAAATAACTTACTTTTATTCTTACTCCTTACGTTCTACCCTTTCCTTCTTATCTTTAGTTTTTTACCTTAAACCGTGAAAAAAAACACCTTGTGCGATTCTGAGATTTTGATATTTATTTTTCGAACGAAAATGTACTTGAATAAAAAATAGATGAGACTTGTATCAATTCTGAAATAAAAATAAAACTACATATTTGTTTATAAAATTGCAAGTATAAAGTCTTAAAGCGTCGAATCACTGAAGTCTTAAAATATAGAAGACTATAATTATTAAATTTAGCATTTTAGTTTTATCTATAGTGACGTAACAGATAAGTAAACCCATAAGCAAAACTTATTATTCGAAACTAAGATTAAAGATTCAAGCATTTTAAAGTTTACCGAGAACTTTTAGGCAATGAAGCAAGTAAAACTTTTAATTTTGATTGTATTATCTGCAAAATACGTCAAATCTTCAGAATACTGCAGTACAAATATCACATGCACTGCAGAATCAAACGACTGCTGTTACAACAACTATTGCTGTGAAAAAAACGAGCCGGCTACTAGACTGCACTGCTTTCAAAAATGTAGCAAAAACAATGTATGCTGTGCTGAAAATTTTTGTTGCGTGTCAGCTAGCTTGATCAGCGGCGCAAAATACAAAGAGTGGAACCGAGTAGTTTACATGCTGGCTATATTGTTTCTACTTTGTACAATAGCTTACTTTTATTATGTAAAGTTAAAGGGAAGAGATGCTTTCAGCCGAAATGTACAATTGCACGATGAAAGAGAAAACCTGAGAACCTTGAGCTTAAGCGTGTTGCCGCCGAGTTACGAACAATCTCAAAAGGTCTACATGATTCGAGAGACAAGAGTTTGAACTATAAAAAGAACTAATGCTTACTTTTGAAATTATTTTTTTTACCTTAATTGTTTTCTACATACCAAGAAAGTTTCTACTTGTTTATCTAAACAGCTTTTTATAATTTAATAAAATATATTTATTCTATTTCACAGAATAAAAAAAAATAAATACAGAGAATAACAACTTCAATTAAAAAAGTAAATTTTAATCATTGTTTATCTAAATATTCATGTAATAACGTTTAAAAGACAACTAAAAAACCTGCATCAATCATTTATCAACAAAAAGTTACAACAATGGTACATTAATAAATGAAAATTCAACTATCAATAACACTTATAAATGTTTCTTAAAAAAACAAGTACATAATGGTTAAGCATGATTGTTGATTTAACTTGTTTCTTTTTAGTTCCAAACAACAGTTTTTTTAAAGTTCTTCATTTTTTAACATCTAAAAACGTTTTTTTGATATATTGCTTAACTTTTTTCTGTTTAAGAAAATGTTTCTACTTTATAACACCATATATCAGAATTCAAACTAACCCTATTTTTCTTTGAAGAGAGACAAACAAGGCTAATTCTACTATTTTTCTTAAGAATCTAGTGAAGGTAAACTGTGCTGTATTAACTTCTAAAGCAAGCTATGAAACTACGGTCCCGGTCCGTAAAATATTCTGCCAGCAGTTTATTTTCACGTAAAATAAATAGAGAAAAGAATAAAAAATGGACTTTTTTAATATTAAATATCATTTAAAAACAAATCTATAGAAGTTTTAAACTCTTTTATTTGGAAAAATATGTATAAACATACTCCTAAATTTGTTAAAGCAGTAACAACATTGAAAACACTTTCATTGTGCTTGAAAAACATAATTATATCTATAAATTAGAACTAGAGTAAAATGTAAAATATTTTTATACTTTTATACAATTAATTAAGAATAATAAAACTGCAAACTGACAATTTTATTTATTACCAGGTTTCAATGGGGAAATTTTCAACCTTATCAAGTATTAATAAAATAGCAAAATGCAATAGGTAATTTTGTTACTGTAATGTATTATTAACTTATAAAACTAATCGCGTAAGAAACTATAACTATTTATAGATGCATATGCTTTCTGTAATCAACTGAATTTGTGTAAGAGTTGAGAAAAAAAGTTAAAAAACAAAGCCACAACTAGTCTTTCAATGTTATTAAGCTTAGAATAATCACTTAAAGCACTATCTCAGTTTAAAAAAAGTTTTATTGACAATACTAAGTATATGGGATTTTAAACTTTAAAAACAAACTTAAAAACGATGTTTTTAGTTTCAAGAAACGTAAATACATAAAAATTAACATAATCCGGTTCTAGACAAGACGT
This sequence comes from Thalia democratica, assembly GCF_965202585.1. Classification (NCBI taxonomy): domain Eukaryota; kingdom Metazoa; phylum Chordata; class Thaliacea; order Salpida; family Salpidae; genus Thalia; species Thalia democratica. The sequence goes on from NW_028139248.1 coordinate 153,342, forward strand.
TAAAAGGTATTCTTGGTGTGCGACTCGATAACCAAAAAGTTCTTCTTGCCCCACTTACTAGGACCTATTTTGAACGTTTTGTTTTGTCGTTCAATAAAAAAACAAACTATATAAAAAAATGTATGAAGAACCGTCTTTCGAATCCTTGTTTTTGAAAACAACTTTAAAACTTTTTCTTGGCTATGAAAGTGCAGGTATAACCAGATAAACCTTTTGTCAGTTTGCATTTTTCTTCACACCACTCGTATTTGTCTACGTCATAGTACAAAGCCGTTTGCGACTGACGACCGAAGACCTTGCGTCCGATTGAAAAAACTTTTTTCAAGTAGAACTTGACTGCTTGCGGTCTTTGTTTGAGGAAAAAAAAATATGAGTCAAATCTAAAACTTTGCGTGATTTGCACCCGTTTACTTTGTAACAAACGGTTTGTTTCCGACAGCAACAGAACAATAACCGTATCTTCTTTCATTCATGCCCGGCGTTGTTACCAGGGGCGTTGCGTTGTTACCAGGGGAACGCTGGAGCTGTAGCTCCACCTAAAAAACTGAAAATTGTGCTAGTTTTTTATTTTATTTTAGAGTTTAAACTTTTAAACACACTGCTTTAAATGGGCCTCTGCTTTAGCTGTACAACCCGAAACTACGTCAAAGTAACTTTATTTTAAAGTTAAGGAATTGAGCTTTAACATGATATAACTTTTTTTTTATTAGCTCAAAAAAAAAGAAAGCTATGTTATCATGAAGTTGTACAAAAATACAGTTAAATCTGTACATGAACGTTGTTAATTTCCCTGCTAATTTTTTTTTTAATTTTTATATTCGATGTTCAAAATGTTCGTAAAATTGGAGCTGCAAGCTCAACCTGTGTCAGCTGCATCTTAAATGTTTACAAGTTTTCGATACAAAAAAAGTTGAAAAGTTGAATTCTGGAGCTGCATGAACTTTCAGCACCATGTGAATTAAATCATGATCGTTATTTAAAATTTACTACAACGCCAGAAAAATAAGACAAATTGAACTCAAGCAAATAAAAATCAAGGGGGAATACTTAAGCAGGGATAACTCGAGCATAAAAAACTCAAGCAGGGAAAACTCGAGCAAGGAAAACTCGAGCAGGAACAACTCAAGCAGGACAAAACTTGAGCAGGAGCAGCTCGAGACGGAGCAACTCGAGCAGGGGCAACTTCGTTTTGTTAAGTTCCTTACATGGTTTTTCTGTTTTTGTTACTAGTTAGACAAGTCATAAATTAAGTTAGTAAACTTATAGTTGTGCAAATACAGAAGCTTACATGGACATAAAAAACGAAGCTATAGTTGTTAGGAAAGGGTGATGATATCAAAGGTATGAGATATGTTTTTTTTAACTTTATTTATCATTTAAATAAACGAATATGTTCAATTTTTTTTTCTGAAAAGTTTGCCACTTCTTCATACTACCTTAATGATTTTAATCTAAATATTTCTAACTAGAGGATTTTTTAATTTGATAATTTCAATCTGCAGCACCCCCTAATAAAAAGACCACGCGACGCCACTGGTTGATACCCATTTGTTCGTAAAATTAAGACCTTAAAAGCAGAAGATTTTAAGGAAATATATAGTTTTGTCTATAAGTAAACTAAAAAAAAAAAAAAACGTCTAAAATTAAAGTTTAAAATAAGTTGAACTGTAATTGTTTAAATTTAATTGATTTTACTTACAGTAGAACCATGTATAACTAAAACAAAACCTTTATAAACTAAATTCGTTTCTTTTAGTTTAGTTTTAGCTTTTGTTAAACTAAATTTATTTATTTTTTTTTTGAAGTCAATTATATATTTTGTTTTGTCAAACTCTTTAAACATATAAACCGTTCAAATTTAAAAACCTAACTATTTAGCATAAAAAGTAAAACTTAAGTTTTGAATTATTTTCACTTAAGTTTTCAGGAGCTAAGAAACTAGATCAAAACAGTTTTGCAATAGTCTTAGAATCAAAAATTATTTTGTTGCACAAGAATCAAGTAAACAAAGGCTTTTTCCATCAAGTCATAAACAAAGTCATACCTCCAAATTCCGTAGTTATCTTTTACAAAGCTCTACTTTCGCTTCATAGAGCTTGCTAAACTAGCGTTAAGTTACATTGTTGTTTTTAATTATTTAGTGAAAACCACATTTTTTTAGAGAATCATTTTACTCTGACTTCAAAGATGTGTTCTATTTCCGAACTACGTGTTGATTCCAAATTGCAGATAACAAATGCAGTTTACAGTTGGGTTAGCCAAGACTTTGAAGAAGGAAAAAAAGTTTGCAATAAGGCCCTCGTCGAAAGCTCGTCTAAATTTACTACCAGATCATCATTTGGAAGATTTTTAAAGTAGAAAATTGCTTTTAAGCAGAAATAATTTTTACGGTGCATTATAATAAGAATTCTTTATTATGATCTTATTATTATTAAACTAAGTCTTTTAGGTTCTGCAATCAAAATTCTTCTAAAATTGTCTTCAACGGCGGCTGTCTGTGGAGAAAGAGCTTAATAACGGATTCAAGTCAATTGTTGTGATTAACAGTGTCAAACAAGTTGATGATGAAAACACGAAACTTCAAAAGACCTTTCTTCAATGAAACACAAAAGGAGTCGCACATTTCAGTTTATTGCTACGGACCAGTTTATGTATTTAGAGGACTAGATAAAGATGACAAATTTGTTGAAAGTTCTGATATATATTCATTAGTCACTGGTAGTTGGGAAAGTGTAGCCGAAATGCTTGAACATCGAAGAAACTTTGTGCTCCTTCTGGTAAGAATTATATCGTTGGAGAATTCAATAAACGTTCACGTTCTTTAAACTCGTGCATGAAGTTTGATACAAAAAACTGACAAATGAAAAAGAAAAATCAAAAAGACAAACAACAAAAGAAGAGTTAAAGTCAAAGTAAGAAGAACTGTCGTTTATGGTCACAAATTTAAAGAAGGCATCATAGTAATGAACGAAAAAAGAGTGAATTGTTCATGTGCAGTTTTTCACGGAAGATTTGTCGTTTCTGTTGGACAGTAATTCAGAAGGATTAGCTACCGTTTGAGCAATTTTACTATCACTGCCGGGTATCAATGCCGGATATGAACGAAAGAAGATACGGTCATTGTTCTCTTCCTGCCAGGATCAAACTGTTTGTTTTGGGAAATTATCAAAAATATTTAAGTGAATCATGCGAAGTTTTTGATTTAACTCACAGAATGTTTGTTCTCTTCAAAAACAAATTAAGTTCTGCTTCAACGATTTTACAAAATCATTTATCGGTCGTTAAATAAATCGTCATAAAATCGGAAATAAGCTCGTTGTTTTTGGTCGTCAGTCACAAGCAGTTTTGTATTATGACGTAGAAACAAGTAAGTGGTGTGAAGAAAAATTCAAACTGACAAAAAATTATCTCATTATAGTTGAACACTCGTATCCCAAATGGAGTTTTAATAAATCAAAGTTCGTAAGGCGGTCTTTAGTACATAACAGTGTTTTATTATATAACGTAAATCTTAATCGTGCTCATTTAAAACTATACTCTGTTAGTCTATTAAGCTAAAGTAGCGTTTTAAAGACTGTTTTTAAAACAAAAACTCCTTTTTTTAATATTGCTAATAAAACATCTTGAAATTGAGGTAGCGCTTTACATGATCGTTTTTAGCTGTAGAACATTGAAATAACATTGAAAAAAAAATTGGTGTTTGTTTCTTAAGAGCTTTTTTATTATTTTCTTATAGATCTTTCAATCGATGACAAACAGCATCTAAAAGTAATTATGTTCTTTTCACAATGTTAATTTTATTAGTCAATTGTATCAGAGTATTAGCTGTTTTTACTTCTATTAAGACTATATATTAATAAGTATATATACAATATGTTCTTAAATAAAATGATTTTTTTTTGTTATTGTTTTAATAACTTGATGAATAAAATTTTAGAATATATTTTAATTGATCAATCGTTTTACGTAATGTAAAGTTCGAATACGACTAAACAACATAACAACAATTTCAATGTGATTTACATATTTTTTTCTAAACAAAAACTTCAGAGTTTCTTTAGCTTTTATCTAATACTTCAAAATATTGGTCGTAAAAAAAGTTTTATTAATGAACAAGATTTTGAACAAAGATTTTGTTTACTTATTACTAAATTAACGGGGCGAAAATGACCAAATACAGAATAAAAGTATTTTGATTTATTTAGTCTATTTGTTTAACTTAATTGATCAGATAAGATCAAGATGTAATCATACTTGCTAAAAAATTTTATAGAATCCAAAACAATAGTTTTTGTGATTAAAAGTCAAAAATTAATTGTTTATTTTTATGGTACTAAAAAAAATTCGAAGCTCGCGATCACTTGGTCAAATCTAAATTACTATTAATACTTAGGTTTATAAATAAGTAAACTTTCTAAAACTAAAACTATTCTTAAAAGTATCAATATGTTCTTTTTTTTTCGTCGCGCTATTAATTAACGTAATTTATTTTGTCACGTTAAGTATACAATCTAGTAATTATCTTCTTTAAATTTCAAATGTTTGTAAAAATATTTACAAAACTTAACTATGTTTAAATTTTTGAATAATTTTTTGTAGTAAACACTTACTTTAGTTAAATATAATAAATAAAACAAAACTATAAAAACCCATTACTTATTTTAGAGCTCTATGATACAACAAATATAAAAGCTGTCTCTTAAAAGAAATATTTTGTACAGACATTATTATATAAAAAAATGTATATTTGAGATCTTTTATATATTTAACATAGTCAAATATATATATATGTATATATAAAGGTTTATTTCAAGATGTAAGACTCAAAGGACTCGAGTTTCGTGCCTATGCACTCATCAGCTTCAAAACAAGTTTAAAATAAAGCACAAACAAAACACACAAATGAAAGTTAAAAAATTTAGCATAAATAGATTATGACGTAATTTGAAAACTATCAAAAATCATGCAAAACGGCTTGTGCAAAAATTAATTTACCAATCGACAATAAACTGCCAAAAATTCATAAAACTTCAGTGAGTAAATATATATTACGACAGATAATTGAAAGAGATAAAGATAAAACTAAGGTAATAATTAAATTTTAAATCATTTTAAGATGAAATTAAAACTTGTAAAACTTTAAAAGCGTTTTTTTATATATGTCTTCAAGACGATACAAACTCGCTTCTTTTATTTCGACATCTCTTGTCTTTCAGTGCATATACAACGGCTGCTGCTTCTTTGAGACACAGCCTACATATTGGGCTATTGCCGTCAGCTATAGGCTGTGCTCTTTTTATAACTTCCCAGGATATTTCAAAGACTTTATCTCTTTCAATTATCTGTCGTAATATATATTAACTCACTGAAGTTTTATGAGTTTTTGGGAGTTTATTGTCGATTGGTAAATTAATTTTTGCACAAGCCGTTTTGCTTGATTTTTGATAGTTTAAAAACTACGTCATAATCTATTTATGCTAAATTTTTTAACTTTCATATGTGTGTTTTGTTTTGTGCTTTATTTTAAACTTGTTTTGAAGCTGATGGTCGATAGGCACGAAATATATATATATATATGTATGTGAGTAGCTGTCTATATTGCACGAGCGTACAAAATTTTAACGAGGGGACAAAACTGCACGAGTGCAAAAAGTTGCACAAAGATACTTTTGCACGGGTTAGATATTTTTATTTGTTTTTTATAATTATTTATTTTATTACTATTTTATTATTTTTAATTAGTTTTTATTTGATTTTACTATCACTGTTACCCCTAACCCTTATCTCGGTCGGTAAGTTTTTTATATTATTTGTTTTTGTTTTTCAAAATTTATTTTTGTTTATTTTATTATTTTTTTCTACTATCACTCTTATCCATAACCCTTACTCTCGGTCAGTAACTTTTTTTTTTTTATCAAGTTATTTTTTAATTTTTTTTTTTTTGTTTATTTTTTGTTTTTATTTTTTTCTGTATTTTTTTACACTCGTGCAAAGTTGACCCTTGGTGCAAAATCGTCTTTGTGCAATTTTGTTTTCTCGTGCAATTTTGTGCCCTCGTGCAAACTTGGCTTCGTGAAAATTTGGCTTCGTGCAATTAAGTACCTTTGTGCAATGTAGTAATCTCGTGAAATTTTGTCTTTGTACAATTTAGACCCGTTCCCATATAGATATATATATATATATACAATGTTAGATTAACTAATTTTACAATACAATATATTTTCATTTATTGAAATCAGTTTATGAATTTTGGAGGAACTAAACTAAAATTAAAACAAAAAGCTTCACCTTAAGCTAATCAAACATTTACTTTATTCTCCGAACATAAATTTTAAAGTATATTTGAACTGCTTGTTGACACTTTAAAAAAGCAAAATATCCATATTGCAAACATCTCTATAACAAAGCTTAAATCATAAAAAAATTGTAAAGTAAAAAAGAAAATTTGTAGTACTGTTTTTATTGAAATGTTTGGAATTTAAGATAACAAACTAATTTTAAAATTTTAACTGCAGTGTTAATTTTAAACTTTTGACAAATCTGGAATCACAGAGCTTTCGCAATTGTTTGAACTGCTTCACGAAACACTAAAACACCTCGCGGTCACAACAAAGTTTTAAAACATTAAAATAAACGTAAAAGAATCGTTTATGCCTTCAAATTAAACTTCAAGAACCACGTTCAAAAAAACCTTTTATTTTGTTAAGTCTTTAATTTTTTAAATCACATACACTTTGTTATCAATAAAATAACAATTAAAATGTCTTTGTAACTATTAATAATTTGTATTTGTATTTAAAGTTCTGGGAAAAAAAGTTACTTTTAAAAAGTAAACAAAAGGATAAAAAAAAGCCTTAGAACTTATTTAAACGACAAATGCATATCGGAAACAAATTGAACCAAAATTTAAAGTAACATTAAAATGTTCGTAAACTAAAACAAAACATTGTAGTACACATGATACTAAATAATATTCATTTGTAATATTTATTTTTTCCGTCAAACTTTTTTTAAGCTTTCTAGCGAAACAAAAAGCAGCAATAAAAAGAATTTTGTAGATATTGTTTAATTTTGTATGTCAATGTTATTTATTTTTTAATTAGAAAATTAACTTTATTTTCTGTAAAACTATATCATATGCAAGCACAAAATAAATAAGTTGAATGATTAACACTAATTTTGAAATTAAAACAAATTTACTGAACACAGATTTAAAGTTAAACATCATTTGAAAGCTGTTGTTATTTTTGTCAGCATAGCTAAAAATAAAAATTTTAGTGCAAATTATATAACTCTTAAAAAAATATTTAAAAAAGTTGTTTAAATTAGAAAAAGAAAAGTATTGTTTTATATAGCAGACATGCAAATACAACAACATTATTTTCATAGTTATAAACTTTCTACTAACTTTCAAACGTTTATCTTTTTTTTTTTATTGGTTTATAAACAAAGCAAATTTTTAATTTGTTTTGAAGTAAAAAGTAACTAAGTTAATGCAATAAAATAAAGCACAATTTTAAATGATCAAATGCTTACTTTATTTCGTGATCCTCATTTGTAAAATAAACTTTTAAAGTGCTTGTTGACCGGTAATAAAAAATCATTAAAAAATATTTCTATTTTACCAGTTTTAATTTCTAAAACTTATGTAAAAAAATTAACTTAAAGCACCACACCTAAAGGTATCTTAATTAGACAGCCACAAGTTAAACTGCATTATTTTATCACGAAGAAAACTTATGAGCAGTAAAAGTTTCTATACATTCTATGACTTATCTAATGTTTTTTACTGGAAATTAAGCTATTATAATATACATATGAAATTTATTTTAAACAACTTAAGATTTAACCAAAAAACATTTTAGTAGAACTGTGCTTAGTTTTTGTGAAAAAATTCATTGAATTTTTTTTTTAGTTAATAAAATGCTAATATACTAAATAAAATAATAGTTTAAATCAAATGTACAAACGCGAAACTCTTGTATGCACAAACAAAACGCTCATCTCAAGTTTAAACAAACAATTAGAATTGATGTTTCAGAGTAGTTCAGATCGAAGTTGCGTGCGGTTCAGCTTTCGATCTATTGAAATTTTCCCGCCTTTTTGCTTGAAGTTTTGTAAAGCGAAAGCTTACGCCAGCAACAAAAGATCGTTTGATTTATTACCACTCACATGTACATTTTTGAAAATTATTTTTTTAATTATTTAACTTTTATACATTACTATTTTTTATTAGTATCATGTTATATGCATTTTATTTTCGGACAAAATATTTTTTACTTTTAATTTTAAAAATTGTTTTTAGTACTTTAATAAATACTGTATAACTATAGCTTACAACTATGAAAAATTGCAAAAAACTATTCAATATTTACAACATAAATAATATATTCTATAAAACTTTAAATATAAAACATTTGGGTATTTTTTCTGTTCTTAGCCGATGATTTATAAATATATTAAAAATTATTTATTTTTATGCTAGATAGTGCTATTTAGAATTTAAATCTATTATAAATTAATATTTACTTTAAAGTTATATCTTAAAAAATTATAGTTGTACACTTTATGTAATATTAGAGCAAGAAAATAAAAATTATAATTTAACCTAAGTTTTAAACCATAACAGTTTTTAGGAATATTTATTAAGTTATAAATTACTTGATTTTAAAGAAATAAAATTTGAAAATTCCAGTATAAATTTTTGATGTTTGATTGTTAGAGCCCGAATCTGATTCATTGACTCTTCAAAAGAATTGAAAATTCATGATAACACAAAGTTATTGATTAAGTATTGTTTTTGTTTATGTACAACATTGTAAAGCCTATTCTTATAATGCATTTTAATTTTGACCACTAGAGGAGTTATAAAACTGATTAGGATTTAAATATGTTGAACTGATACTTAAAATTTTATAAGTAAAAAAAAGTTTAAAAACATTAAACTTAAAAATCATAACATTTGTCATAAAACTATTACTATAACGAAGGTTAATTAAAACTTCAGAGGCTATTACTGTATAGTGTAACAGTTTTAATAAAACTTATAACTTAAAAAAAACTTTTGTACTTATGAATGCCCTCATTAATTGAGTCAAGCAATGAAAGTTATACGTTTCTAATTTTTACCGGAATTTATATTTAAACAAGGTTTTTAAACAAAGTTTACTTTTCTTTACCTTTTTTTTCTATACTATACTATAGCATTAATAAAGAAAATATATTTAAAAAAACAACTTGTATTATATACTGTTTAATTAATATAAAAATAAAACATATTTTTGTACAAAATTTCAACATTTCAATAAACAACTTACTGTTTTAAAATTAATAACTTTGTTTATTTTATTTAACATAGTTTTTTATTCTTTATAAATAAATAAAAATAATTCAAAACTCTATCCTGTTTTATACATTTTAAAGGTTGAACTCAGAAAACTTTGTTTTTAGTTTAACTTTATCTAAAAAATACAAAATAAACATAAAACTATTACGAAACCAAATATATTTCTAAAAATTCTAAAAAGTATAATTTTATTCAAAAATTAACTTCTAATTACAGTACAGCATTAAAAAACTTTTTATGAACAAAAACTGATCGTGTTTTAGTCTATTTCAAGTACTTCAAGGTTTTGAAGTACTGTGAAAACATACTAAAAATTTACTATTAATGAAAATGTTTGTTCTTCACGCATTTTACTTTAAATATTCAACTCAAGTTATATAGATAAACGATAAGTAATTTATAAAAAATACTTAAATTTAATTTTGCATTGCGTTTTTTTGCTTTCATTTTTTTTTTTGTTTTCATATTTAAGTTTTTATTGAAAGATTTGAAAGTTTTGTATTTATTTTAAACTGAACATTTAAAGTAAATAATATATGCTTAACAGTAAAGAAAATCAATAAAAACGTATTTTAAAATCTTACATTCTAATAGTGTCTACGCTTTACAAGTTATTAGTTTACTATTAATTAATTTATATGTTAATGCTTTGATTACTGATTGCCTTCTGATACAAAATGTAAATTCTTTTTAAACCTAAAAATCTAATAAAACACTAAAATAATTGGTGTCTGACACACGTATTTTCTTATGTCATTGTATATACTAACTAAATTGAGTTAATTGGTAAAAATATATATATAAGTGTATTTAGAAAATTAACGTTTAAAATTATACTTAACAAAATTGACAATGTTTGAATTATTTTACAGTGTTAAAATAACTGTTTATACTATCACTTTGTATCATATAATTACATAGAAACCGCACTTACAGCGGCATGAAATAACAAATGTGATGTTTGCTTAAAAATTTCTTCTTTTAGCAAACCATTTTATTATTATTTGCTTGAGAATTTTAATCGGTCTAAACTGCTTAACTCAACTTACTCACTAGAGGCGCGCGTATTACAATACTGATGTGGTGATAAATATTGTTAAAAAATTAACTTAACTTGTTTGTAAAAAATGATATTTGTCTACTAGTAATATATTAAAAACATCATTAAGTGTCATATATAAACTTGAATAACTTAAGAATAAAACTATATTGATCAAATATATTTTCAAAAAAGTTGATTTTTTTTGTTTAATATTTATAAATTAGATAAAGAGTCCCAGGTGAATTTTTTCCATTAATAACGTCAAGTCTTTTTAGGTCAATTTTTGCAAAAAAAACTAGTTTTTATACTAAATAAAATATAAAAACTAGCATATCAAACTAACTTAACCAAAAATTAAATGAGACTAAAATATAAATTGTATTTTTTTGCTTAGAAGTAGTAGTAAATAGAAATTAAAAATAATTTTCCGATAATTGCACTTAGTTTAACATACTTTATTTTGTACGAAAACTGAAATATCTCAAACTATTAAATGTACAAAGCTAATTGCATTAAAAATATTTCATTTAAACTAACACTTTATCTAAAATTATTGTAAACAGTAAAAAATGTACAAAACTTTTAAAGTAATTTTATTGCTTGTGTAAACATTCTGAAAGATTTAGTAATGCGCACCATGGTTATTAAATTATTTACTTACATTAATAAAAGTAAATAAAACTTTTTAAGCTTTTGATTAAGATAATATTAATTCTTAAATTTTCTAGAAAATACTTAAAATTTATTTACATAAGGATCGAAAATTCTGTTAGTCGAATACATATTGTTTATAGAACGATAAACAAAGCGCTCAAAAAGTTTGGTCTAGGACCTGATGTACAAAAAAACCTTTCGGTTATCGAGTCTTACACCACACGCTTTTAAAACTTCTGACGAGCTTAAAAATCAAATCTTTTTAATCTGAACTTTTAATCCTCAAGAAATAAAACAATCAATAAATGAAAGAATAATTAAAAATTAAACTAGAAGTTAAAAAAGTAATGTGTTTACTTAAGAAAGTTTTATTCATAATGTGCTTAAAAACTTGTCTAGTAAGATAAAAACGAAAACGCAGTCAAAGACAAAAACTTAAAAGAATAAACATAGAAGTAGAGAACGTTTTCAGACTTAAAATTTAACTTTAGCTTAATTTTTAAAACAAGATAAACAATCGGATAGCAGGCATAAAAATACTTGAAAACTAGATCACACACTATTAAATAAGGTAAAATTGTAACAAGCTGAAATACATTTACATTTAAATTTTTAATTATTTTACGCTAATTTTTTTTTTCAATCGACCGAAATACTTGAAGAAGTTTATATTTGAATGAATAAAAAAAATATTATGTAAGTTTTATTACTTTATATAGAAGAGAAATTAACCATAAACTTAATTTAACTTGTATAAACAATAATATAAAAATAAGTACATTTACATTTATTCACTATGCACTTCTTATTAAAAAAACTTACAATGAATAATAATAACAACAAAAAAATTTCTTTTACTAATATTTATAAATAATTTAGTTAATACATAAACAACTTTAAACCGATTTATTTTTATGCTAAATTGTACTATTTACAACTTAACTACTTTTTAAATTAATCAATACTTTAAAGTTATATCCTAATCATATACTGCTACATATACTCGTATTAACAAAAAATGTTCATGTTTTAAACATGTTTTTGTACTTGTTAATGCTTTCATAAACTCTTTTAAGCAAAGAAAGTTATGCGCTTTTAATTTCACCGGAAGTAATAGTTAAACAAGGTTTTAAACAAAAGTTAAGCTTTCGCTTATTTTTCTTTACCGTACTATAAGATTAATAAAGAAAGTATATTTTTAAAAATAATAGGTTATATCATATGTTGTTTAGTTATTACATAGTTAAAATATACTTATTTTGAAAAATTAGACATTATAATAAACAACTTTACTGATTTAAGGTCATTAATTTAGTTGTTTTTTTTTTAATCAGATATAATTTATGTTAGATATAATTTTTTATTATTATTTACATTTATTCACTATGCACTTACTGATTAAAGAAAATAAATTAACAATGAATAATAATAACATCAAAAAAAATTCTTCTACAAATATCTATAAACAATTTAGTTATTACATAAATAATTTTAAATTGATTTATTTTCATGCTAAATTGTACTGTTTACAACTTAACTACTTTATAAATCAATCTATATTTTAATATGAAATCATAATCATTTATAGTTATATGATTTGTGTACTGTTATAGCAAGAAAATAAAAATAATAGTATACTTTAAACCAGAAAAATTTTAATGAATTTTTATGAAGTTTTAAATCACTCGATTTTAAAGTAATAACGTTTTAAAACTCCAATATTGATTTTTGATACTTGTTTGTTAGAGCCCGAATCTGATTCATTGACTCTTCAAAAGAATTGAAATTTCATGATAACACAAAGTTATTAGATAAAAGTTAATTTTGTTTATATACAACTCTAAAGTTGCTATCTTTTAAGAACGCTTAACTTTGAGCACTAGAGGCGCTTTAGAACATTTAAAATGTTAAACTAATACTTAACACTTTATATATACAAAATGTATTTGTCATTAAACTTAAAATTTATATAGTTTGTTATAAAACTATTACTATAGCAAAAGTTAATAAAAACTTCAGAGGCCAAAAGTGTTTAACGTACTCGTTTAAACAATTTTTTTATGTTCACAACATACTTTTGTGCTTATAAATGCTTTCATATATTGTTTAAGCGATAAAAGTTATGCGCTTATAATTTATACAAAAATTTATAGCTAAATAAGGTTTTTTAGAAAAGTTAAACTGTCACTTTTCTTTGTTTTCCTATGCGTTCTATAACATTAATAATCAAAATCAAATTTTTAATAATAATTTATGTACTATATTATTCAATTATTACAAAAAAAAAGTATATATACAAAAATTTAGACATTTAATTAGACCACTTTATTGTTTTAAAAACGTTAATTTTGTGTAATTTATTTAACCATAGTAACATATAAAAATTTTTTCTTTCCAAATATATCAAAAAATTTATTATTTTATTCTGTTTTATGCCTTAAAAAGCCTAGACTAGTAAAATTTGTATGTAACTAAACTTTATATTGACAAAAAATAAAAAAACATAAAATTATTACGAAAAAAATATATTCCTTAAAATCTTAGAAATATAAACATTATTGAAAAAAATTAAATTTTAAATACCGAACATCATTAATAGACACTATATTTATAAACATGATCGTGTTTTGATTTAAATCAAATGCTTCGAGGTTTTGAAGTACCGCGAAAACATAGCGATTTTTTATTTTTAATAAAAACGTGTTCTTTCCGCGTATTCTACTTAAAATATTTAATATTTTAACTTGTTTTAAATCAAATAATTCAAAGTTCTCGACTTAAATAGCTTTAAGGAGATTATTATTTATTATTTATTTTTACAGTTTATTATTAACACAACAATGTTTCACTCCTTATGCTAATATAGGAGAGAAACATAGCTTTGTTAGTAATAAACTGTAAAAATAAACAACAGTTAAAACATTCAAAGTAAATCAAAAAAATTTATGATGAGTAATTTAAGGAAATATTTAATTATAATTTATTCATTTTCTTTTATTTACAGATTAAGTTTTATTGCATAGTTTAAAGCTTTTATAAATATTATAAAAAGAACATTCAACTTCAATAACTTATACTTAACACTAAAGAAAAACAATAAAAACATGTGTATTTAACCTTACGGTTAATTAATTTCTACGCTTTGCTAGTAAATAGTTTACTATTAAGCAATTTATATGTAATAATGCTTAATTATTATCAGCCATACTTAAATGAGATATAAATTACTTATAAACATTAATATCCGAGTAAATACTGAAATAGTTGATGGCTGAAAAACACACTTATTGTTTTTTTTTATGTTGTTGTATATAGTAAATAATGTTAGTCTGTTAAAAAAGGTGTAGATATACATATATGTATAATTTATTGAAATGACGATTTTAAAAATACTGGAACATATGTTTCATAAGTTTATATATATATATAAAAGGTTAATATTCAAAACTTGAACACCTTCTACTGAGCCCACTTGAAGGGCTTTTAAATAAGTTATTGAAAAAGTAAGATTTTAAATATACTGGTACATATGTTTCAAAAAACTAGACGTCTTAATCATTAGTCAGGTAAATTTAACTGGCTGATGATTAAGGCGTCTAGTCTTTTAAAACATATGTACCAATTTTTTTTTTTAAACTTACTTTTCCAATAAGTTATATATATATATATATATATAATGTAATATATAATTAGAATTAAGTTATTGAACTTAATAAATTAATTTTTTCACACTGAGCCCACCTTGAGGGCTTTATTAATAAAAAGGTTTATCTAAAGATGTAAAACTCAAAGGACTCGAGTTTCGTGCCTCATCAGCTTCAAAACAAGTTTAAAATAAAGCACAAAACAAAATCACGAATGAAGGTTAAAATTTTTTTGCATAAATAGATTAATATAATATAGTAATATATATATATATAATACTTACATATATATATGTATATTCATTTATTTGAAATTTTTAAAACTGACTTAACAATTTAAGAAAAAATTGCATTATTTTACAGTGTTATCATAACTACTTTCAACATAACTTTGTAGATATTATTAAAGTGATATATATAAACCGCACTTACAGCGGCATCAAATAGCAAATGTGATGTTTGCTTAAAAGTTTACTTTTTAAGCAAAGTGCTTTAAATTTATTTGCCTGAAGTTTCTAACTTGACTAAACTAGTCATTAAACTTACTCACTAGAGGCGCATGCATTACAATACTAATTTTTGTGGAATGTTTTAAATCTTTAAACATACTTATTTGAAAAAATGTAAAAATATAGTTTTTTTTTTACTGTTTAGATATAACAAAACTTTTATTAGATTAATTATAATTACATAAATAAAAACTGAAAGTATGTTAACCATAATTTTTAAAAAAATTGATTTTTAGCAATTTTATGTTTATGAATTCGAGGCATATGACCGGGCTGTTCTTTCTAGAAAACAATGTCAAGTTTGTTTTTTATTGAACTTGTTTCGTAAGTTTTTGATTAAAATAATATTTCTAACGACAACAAAATATATAAATAACGAACGAAATTTGACTTTCCTGCCTTTTTGCTTAAATTTTTGTAAAGTGAAAGCTTACGTTAGTAAAAGTAAGTCATTAAACTTTTTTAAAACTTACATAAACACGATTTTATAAACGTTACGATTTATTAAAAATAAATTTTTTTCTGAATGTTGTTTGTGATAAGAATTTTGTTCACTTTACATTTTGTATAGTGAATACTTTAATAAGTATTGTATAAGTATGGGTTACAAGTATGAAAAAATGTAAAAATAAATTAATATTTAAAATTAAGTTGAAAAACTGGAATAATTTTAAGCATAAACTATTCTTTTTTTGTTTTTAAATGTAAATACAGAAACGAAAAAAAAATTTAAGCTAAAATATGAAAAATAAAGCTTAACTGCAGCAGAAAATTTTAATTGTGTAACTACATATCTCACTTATTTTTTATTTGTAATTATTATATTTCCGTTTTAAATCTTAAACATTTACAGTTTTATAGGAATCTGATATTAGAGGAAAAACTTTTAAAAAAAATTACTTTCAAACAATAGTGTGTTTTAAGTATACCTAAAGAAATTTTTAATCACATGGTTTAAACGCAACAAACAAACTTTAATAGTTTTGTTTTAGTTTATAATTTTTGTTTGTTAGTTTGTAATTTTTAATTGTTAGACCCCGAATCTGATTCATTGACTCTTCAAAAGAATTGGAAATTCATGAAAACACAAAGTAATCAGACAAAAATTGTTTTTGTTTATATACAACATTGTAAAGTCTATTCTTAAAATGCATTTTAATTTTGACCACTAGAGGAGTTATAAAACTGATTAGGATTTAAAAGTGCTGAACTGTTACTTAAAATATTTTAAGTTAAAAAAAAAAGTTTAAAAACATTAAACTTAAAAATCATATAATTTGTTGTAAAACTATTATTATAACGAAGCTTTATTAAAACATCAGAGGCCAATACTGTTTAGTGTAACAGTTTTAACAAAACTTTATAATTTAAAAAAAAAACTTTTGTACTTATGAATGCCTTCATGATTTAAGTAATGAAAATTATATGTTTCTAATTTTTACCGGAATTTATATTTAAACAAGGTTTTAAAAAAAGTTAAACTTTTCCTTTTCTTTTTTTTCTTTATTGTAATAAGGCATTAATAAAGAAAATGTATTTATAAATAAAAACTTATGTTATATGTTGTTTAATTAATATACAGAAAAAATCATATTTTTGTACAAAATTTAAGTATTTCAATAAACAACTTACTGTTTTAAAATTATTAATTTTGTTTAATTTGTTTATTAATAATTAAACGAAATTTTTTATTCTTTATAAATATATCAAAATAATTCAATACTGTATCCTGTTTTATATCTTATAAAGCTTAAACTCAGAAAACTTATTTTTCAATTAAACTTTATCTAAAAAAATACAAAATAAATACAAAATTATTACAAAACGAAATATAATCCTAGAAATTCTAAAAAAAAGAATTTTATTCAAAAATTAATTTTTAATTACAGAACAGCATTAATAAACTTTTTTATGAACAAAACTGATCTGAAGTTTTACTATAAATTAAAATGGTTGTTTTTCACGCATTTTACTTTAGATATTTAAGTTAAGTTAAATAAGTAAACGTTAAGTAGTAAATAAAAAATACTTAGTTTTAATTTTGCATTGCGTTTTTTTGCTATTATTTATTTTATTTGTTTACAAATTTAAGTTTATATTAAAAAAATTTAAAAAAAAATTGTATTTATTTTAAACTATACATTTTTACTTAACAGTAAAGAAAAACAATTAAAACGTATTTTTAAAATCTTAATTTTTAATAGTCTCTACGTTTTTCCAAATATTAGTTTACTCTAAAGTAATTTATATGCTAGAAACGCGTTGATTACTGATTGCCTGCTGATGTAAGATGTAAATTCTTTTTAAACTGAAAAATCTCTGTAAACACTGAAATAATTGGTGTCTGACAAACACACATATTTTTTTTATGTCATTGTATATACTTACTAAATTAAGTTGGTTTGTAATGAAATATATATAAATGTATTCAGAAAATAGACGTTCAAAATTATACTTAACAAAATTGACAAAGTTTGCATTATTTTACAGTGTTATCATAACTGTTTTTACTATAACTTTGTATTGTATATATATATATAAACCGCACTTACAGCGGCATGAAATAATAAATGTGATGTTTGCTTAAAAGTTTGTTCTTTTAGCAAACCACTTTATAATTATTTGCTTGAAAATTTTAATGCAACTAAACTGCTTGTTCAACTTACTCACTAGAGGCGCACGCATTACAATAGTGATTTGGTGATGAATATTGTTAAAACTTTAACTTTATTTATTTGTAAAAAAATATATTTATTCTACTTTTAAGATATTATAAACATTATTAAGTGTCAAATAAAATCTTGAATAACTTGAGAATAAAACTACATTGATCAAATATATTTTGAAAAAGATTGATTATTTTTGTTTAATATTTATAAATTAAATACAGAGTCCCAGGTGATTTTTTTTTTAATAAATAACGTCAAGTCAATTTTAGGTCAATTTTTGCTATAAAACTAGTTTTCATACTAAATAAAATATAAAAAACTAGCATATCAAACTAACTTAACTAAAAAAAGTGAATTTAATGAAACTAAAATACAATTTGTAATTTTCTCTGCCTAGAAGTAGTAATAGAAAGAAATTAAAACAGTTTTTCGATAACTGCACTTACTTTAACATACTTTACTTTGTACTAAACCGAAATATATCAAACTATTAAATGTTAAAAGCTAAATGCATTAAAAATAGTTCACTTAAAGTAATACTTTATCTAAAATTATTGTTAACAATAAAAAAATGTATAAAACTGTTAAAGTAATTTTATTGCTTGTGTATACATTCTGAAAGTATTTAGTAATGTGCACACTGGTATTTAAATTTACATTAATAAAAGTAAATAAAACTTTTCAAGTTTTTGTTTAAAATTGTTTAAGCTTCTTAATTTTTCTAGAAAGTACTCGAAATTTATTTACATAAGAATCTAAAATTCTGTCAGTCAAACACATGTTGTTTATTGAACGAAAAAAAAAAACGCTCAAAAAGTTAGACCTGGTGTACAAAAAAACCTTTCGGTTATCGAGTCTTAAACCACGTGCTTTTAAAACTTCCGACGAGCTTAAAAGTCAATCTTTTCAATCTGAACTTTTAAATCTCAAGAAATAGAACAACAATAAATGAAAGAATAGTTAAAAATTAAACAAAAACCAACAAAGTAATGTGTTTACTGAAAAAAGTTTTATTCATAATGTACTTAAAAACTGCTCTAGAAAGATAAAAATGAAAACACAGTCTAAGCCAAAAACTAAAAAGAATAAACATAGAAGTAGAGAACGTTTTTAGACTTAAAATTTAATTTTAACTTTGCTTTTAAAACGAGATAAACAATACTAATAGCAGACATAAAAATATTTGAAAATTAGGTCACATATTTTAAATTAGGTAAAGCTGTAACAAGCTGAATTACTTTTACGTTGAACTTTATCAGTATTTTACGCTAAAATCTTTTTATTAATTGACTGAAATGCTTAAAGAAGTTTGTATTTGAATGAATAAAAAATGTTATGTAAGTTTTATTACTTTATATTAAAGAGAATTTAACCATAAACTTAATTTAACTTATAAATATTCCAACACCTACTTTATTCTATGCTTCTATATTTTCATTACAGTAATTTTTTTTTAAGAACCCTGTTGAAGTGTGTTGATTCGTTAACACACAGAAACATAGGTTGGTACAATAAAGGAAGATTACTGTACAATTTTTTTTATATAAATTATTATAAAACTGTAGCGAAAGTTAATAAAAACTTCAGAAGCCATTTTATGTTTAACATTAAAGCTAAAAAACTTAAAAAAAAAACTTTCTTTCTAACAATCGTATTTTTAAAGTATATTTATTAAGTTTTCTAAGCGCTAGATTTAAAAGAAATAACACTTTAATAATCTAAGTTTATTTCATTAAGATTGTTTGTTAGAGCCCGAATCTGATTCATTGACTCTTCAAAAGAATTGAAAATTCATGATAACACAAAGTAATTATTAAAAAAGGTTTCTGTTTATATACAACTAAAAAGTCTACTATCGTTATAATACGTTTTAAATTTGACCACTAGAGGCGTTATATGTTAACAATGGTTATCTAATAACAATTAGGTTTAAAAAAATTTACACTAATATCTTAAACTTTTGTGACTATTTTCAAAGGTTTTCAGGTTAAATACAGCTATGAAGTAAACTACGAAGCAATTAAGAGGTACTTGAAATTGAAAACAGATTTTAATAAATAGCCGAGAGTATCGCACACCGCGCGCAAAGCGCGCTTTTGTGCTAGCCGAATATGGCAGATAAATAATATAATAAGTAAAAAAAAAATTATAAATTAAAAATTTTTCAAATTTATGATAACTTAGAAAACTATCAAAAACTCTTAAGATTTTAGATAACTTATGTTTAAACTAAGGATTAGAACAAATTAGTTTGAAACAGATAATGTAAAAAGAAGAAAAAAATTAATATATCTATTCACTTAAATATAAAACAATATGAACTACATAAATAATAAAGTAGTTTGTAATAACTAGCTTAAAGTATCGCACACCGCGCGCAGAGCGCGCTTTTGTGCTAGCCAAATAAAGCAAATACTAATAAATAACAAAGTAAAAAAAAATATAATTAAAATGTTACAGATATTAT
This sequence comes from Thalia democratica, assembly GCF_965202585.1. NCBI lineage: Eukaryota > Metazoa > Chordata > Thaliacea > Salpida > Salpidae > Thalia > Thalia democratica. The sequence continues at coordinate 173,673 of NW_028139248.1, forward strand.
AAATTTTAAAATTTTCTACTATTTTTCAAATACTCTTAAAAAATACTTCAAGTTTTAAAAACTGCCGTTTAAACTAAATATTATAACATAATTACTCCACTAATTTTAACTTAAAATAAATCTAAATTCGTTAGCCTGAATTCTTGCCTTAAAAACTTAAATTCCTGCTTTAAAAACTGTCGTTTTAACTAAGTAATAAAAGATGATTACTCTACTAAAAAGAATAATAGTATTTTAACTTTAAACAAATCCAAATTCGTTAACCTAAATTTCTGCCTCAGAAAGCTCGCTTTCATTCGGTTTTGCTTCGCAAAAAAAAGCACGCTTCGCGCGCGATCTTGCTTTAACTTTCATAAAGGCTTCGCTTTCTTTGTACGTCCAAACCTCAAAAAGCTCCATTTTATTTCGGTTTTGCTTTGCATAATAAGCACAACAGCGCGCTTCGCGCGCGATTGTGCAATCTTGCTTTAACTTTCATGCCTCAAAAGCTTCGCTTTCTTTGTACGTCCCAACCTCAGAAAGCTCCGCTTTCTTTCGGTTTTGCTTCGCCAAATAAGCACAACAGCGCGCTTTGCGCGCGATAGTGCGATCTTGCTTTCAGCCTCTCTTCGTACTGCTGTTTTTTCGAATTTGTTTTTCATCCCACCCACCCCAAAAATTATATCGGATATATATTTTAAACTATTTTTAAAATTTCAGAAATTCATGTTACGTCACTAACTCTTCCAGATGTCCTGTTTTAGTCGACATAAATTCGTTCAAAAATATGTATAAAAATTTGCATAAAATTAGCATAATTCTTTTTTTGAGTTGATTATCATATTTAATATATTTGGAACATTACTCTAAAATTACTGTAATAACGTTAACACTTAATAAATAAAAGTTTTATACGTTTAAGAAATAAATAAAATATTACACAACTGTAGTAACTAATAAATAAAACAAAGAAAGTCAATGTGCTATAAAAAAACATCACTTGTGTGACAAACAGTAACTTAATAAAACTTAAAGTTTTGTTAAAATGCAGATTGAAAAAATGATGTTAAATTAATGTAATTTATTATAATCAACTACTAAAAATTTTAGAATAGTTTTATGTTGAAAAAACCTTTTTATACTTCCTTATATGTAAACAGTTTGTATTTGTGTTATTCAAGCGAAGATTACAAAATTTAGTTTTAACATGCATATTTTTATGCTTAAGTTTTTTACATCACTTGTTTACTTTTGTATTATGTTTTTGTTTACGAATAGGACAGGCTTAAAACTTACTGAAACTTTAAAAGAGCTTTTTGGACTTGAATAAAGTTTTTGATAAAACAAAAGTAACCATTTTATTTTTTTAAATTTCAGCCTTCCAAGATGAAACTAATTTCTGTACACACTTTAAATAAGGCGGTGTGTTATTTTAAATGTTTTTCACAACTTTCTAATACACCATAAGAAGTCTCCAAATTTTGTTTAAAAGTCACAGATTTTTTTTTAGTTTTGTTAGTTTGCCTCTAAAGCTTGCCGCCCAGACCCTTTTGGATAAAGTCCGATGTAAACTGCATGAGAGCAAAAAATGTAATTTTTGAATTTCTCTTAATACTTTATACATTTGTCAAATATCACAAACTACCCTGTGTAAAATTTGAAACTGTTTGAGTGAAATTTACAGAAGAACTTCTTAACTAAAAAATAAAAGAACTTTAATCAAAAATGATAAAAACCACAGAAAATAAAAAATACTCTGTGAAATTTTATTTAAACGGTCCTAAAACTTTATCATGGGGTTTAATCCCCTGTAAAAGAATATTTAAAAAATTCAATGGTGTCATTTTTTTCCCATACAGTTTACATTGATCTTGCATATAAAAAGTACCGGACGGTAAGCCAACCAAAACCTTCTGTCAACTTCAAAACACAATTTTAAACCTTTTTAGGAGGTACAAAATAAAACAACTAACAAACCTCCCTACTTTAAGTAACTCTGGCTTGAGCAACAAGAAACAAGCTGACTGAACAAACTTTATTTTACAAACTTACGCAGCAGCGAGTAGCGCTAAACACAGCTTTCTAGCGGAATATTTAAAAAAAATTCCGAGTGTTACAAAGTTAAATATTTTTAATTATATGGTTTATTATTATCAGCACTCATAGGTATATAATGCTGCAGAAACTTTATTTTTTGTTTTTGAGTATTAAATAGTTATACATACTAGTATAAATTTAAAGTTTTCTTTTTCTTAAAACTGCTTTAGATTAGATAATGTTTACTACATATATTTTAAAGTTGAAATAGTTAATACATTATTATATGTTTTGATTTTAAGATAAAAAAGAGATCTTAACTACTATAGGACAAATAATGAATTTATTCTTAAATAACTTATTTTACAAACTAAGTTTCGGTCAAAGACCTCTTCAATGCTTAAATAAATCTTATTTAAGTAGAATTCTATTTAATACTATTAAAATATTTTCTATATTTTGAAAACCGCTGTTTAAAACAAGCATTATAACAGATATGCTTCTAGAAATCTCCACTTTCTACGAATTTTATCTTGCTTTCAGTTTTTCTCCCTGGTTAAACTAAACATTACACAATATGACGCTAAACAACAGTTCTAGAGCCTCTTAAGAACTTTTCATGTACAAACAACAGTTGCTTATATATTCTTTAGTTTAAAAAGTTAAAATTTTAATCTTTTTTTCCAAATTATTTAACTTAACTTATATCGATTGAATTTTAGTAACTGATTGTATCAAATTATCAAAACAAAATTAATCTGGTATGCTGTGATGACATAGATGAGCTTAAAGCACATAAATTAAACAGTTGGTGTATAGAACGATCTGTTTTACATGTGGTCTTTTGATTATAACTATGAGAGTTGCTTTCTTAATCTATATGAAACATAAAATAACTTTGTCGTTTCTTAAATTTAAAAAAATTATGTCGTGTCGTAACCAAAAATTAATTATTCAATATAATTATTCAGTTTGTCAAAATACATACTAACTACAGATTAAAAGTTAAGTTTACTTGTAGAACTCTAATCATATACTATAAAAAGACAACAGTATCTATTTTAAGTTTATTGGACTATATTGAATAACAAGCAGGCTTATAGTTTGTAAGATAATAAACAACTATGGTCTTTAAAGCAGAACAAGGTTTGTACATTTTTACTTTAACAGTTAAAAACTAGCAATGTGCTAGTTATTTTCTAATGTTAGGAAACTTTTTATATATAAAATAATTATTTTCGAATTTATAATTAGTTCAAATAAGTTAAAGTGCACAATTATAAATTGGATGGGTAAAAAAAATATTGTCTAACTTTTTTTAGCTTTTTGTAAAAGTCATAAAGTTTAATATGCATAATATAAACACTTAAAAGGCTACACTAGAAATAGCTCAATTAGTAACAACCCGATCAAAACTTATCACCTTAATTTCTGATTCATTTCAAAAATAACCAAGTAAGCCGGGATCACGTGACGATGAACACTTGAACTGGCATATTCAATATTAAACAATCCTTCTCTCGTTAAACTTCCCCTGCTGTCTCTAATAACTTCCTTGAATTTTAAATATTGATCATGATAGTTGTCTACTGAACAAACAACAAACACAAATGACAGCTTTTTTATTGTGTTATCAACTTGATAGTAATTTGCATATAAAAAAATTTCTGATATCCAAGTATTTAGTGAGGTTTGATCATTAGGGTAACCGTTTGTCAAGATGTTTTTTACTTTATCCGCTTCAGTTCCATGTAGATAAAGGAATTTACCTTTAAAATTAGTCACTTCGTGTTTTTCAGTAGGGCTTACTTTGAATAAGTGTCTAATTTTTGGAAGATTTTCTGGCTTTCCAAATGAACGCAAAATAAATTTGTAATCATTATTGTCGTTTTGCAAAAGCTCTGTACTAAATTTTTTTTTTTCGTCATTTTTTGAAGATTCAAATACGCTGCTTAATTGAACAGATAGTTGTTTAATGGTTGAACTTATCTCAGTTTCTAATTTAGAAGTGAGATCACTAACTATTGCAAGATGATTACTTTTAATTTCTTTCATTAACTCATCTCTCACCAATGTTAAGGAGTTTTCTGAACCTTCACTTCCGTTTATTTTCTGATTTGTAGTAGAACTAGCAGAGGGTTTTCGAACTATTACGATCTCTAAACAGTTATCAAGTATTTCTTGAACAATATCCTCTAAATTAGCTTTTTCTTCTACTTCAATTAAATAAGCAGGCACTACCAGATTGTGGTGAGCCAACGCTATACTTTCTTGTTCATCTTCTTGTTGAAATGAACCTTTTAAAATTTTTTCTGTTTCGATTATCAAACGAGTCCAGTGTAGACGCTTCAATTTGAACAAGTTTATTTAAAAATTTTTTATACATTTTTACTAACTGATCATTTTTTGAATAATCCTCGAAAGTTGTTTTTCTTATAGACTGGTCGTATGGCAGTAGTTCACCAGGATTTTCGACGCTGTTCACAAAAATGTATCTAAACACTTTAACAATGTTATTTTCTGTCGCAATACTTTCACCGTAATCATATGCATACCCAATACTATCGGTCAGATACACCCCAGGTCCACAACTTCCTATTTTTGAGGGTTCAAATCCTGTCTTTAGGATCCCTCCTACGTTTTGTGCTTTTGTTCCATGAAGCAAAAGAATTTGTGAAGAATTGGAAGGGCTTGGCTCTGTTGAAGTGTTATCGTTTGATACTACTCTGTATATCTTTAAACCTTTAATATTATTTATGTGCCGGTTAAACTGGGAATTATCTTTTAAAGTGTCAATCTTTAATGAACTCTCGAGAAGTTTATAGTCTTGGTCATCGTTTTTTAAAATCTCAAGTTTGTATTTAAACTTTGGAAGTACAGATTTTTTGAAATCTGTCACATCGTATTCAAAGAACTTTTTAGCTTTATCAAAAACTTTTCCTTCTTTGAAAACATCTTCTATTTTTTTTATTTTATCTTTCCTCTTATCAACTATATCTTGTAGAAAACTTCGACAGCTAGGGTGACTTTCTAAAAACTTTTCTACTTTATTCTTTATGGACTCCATTTTGTTGCATAGAACATACATAAAACTGAAAAATTATTAAAAATATATTTTAATAAAAACAAGAAAAACCTCTCGTAAGAACGTAAAAAGTTTTGAACAGATAGACATTTAAACACAATGTTTACATATCTTATAAGCTTGTTTAATTTTAAAATAATATTGAAGTAAACTTAAAGGTTAAATCTATAAAGTGTTTACTTACTCAAGCATAAGCCATACCATTCAAAATATTTTTTAAATTGAAAATGTGATTAAAAAATAAAATTAAAAAATTTTAGTAGTATGTTTTTTATAAAAGAAAGGAAATTAGAAATAGTTATACAAAACAAAATAATAAATGGTCTTTTAACTACAGCCTGTCTTACAACTATATAAAATTTGAAAAATTTGCTACATACTTAAGCATAATATTAGTGTTACGTTTTGTAAACGTTAATTAAGTCGAAATTAAATTATTAGTCAATGAGTTACTGACATTTTTTTTAAATTCTGTTGAAAAAATTTTGCAGTTGGTTACAAAACAGCTTAAACTGCAGTAAAAGTCGAATGTAAACTTTACTTTGTTGCTTCAGATAGACATGATTGGAGACCGGATATTTATCTTTTAAAATATCCTAAAGCAACTGCTGGCTTAACATTAAAAAAATATATATATTTTATAAGGATGTGAAAAGTCTGAACTTTTTTTCAACTTGTCTGAGTTTGGAATTAAATGAAAACAAAATTTAGTCAATAAAAGTTTATTGTAATTTGAAATATATATATATATATATATATATATAATATTTAAAAAAAATAGGCTTACTCAACTTAAAAATCTCAAAAAAATCGCACAACAAAAATTTATTTTGTAATTTTTAAAACATACCTACACTAAAATTTGACTATTAAAATTGAAGTTTAAAACTTATGATAGCAATGAACCGTTTACAATTTTCTATTATCAAATGGCTCTAGCGTGTTATTACATTATATATGTGGGAACTGAAATATTAAAATAACAAATATCTATTGTAATATCAATTTTAATAACGAGATTAAATATTTAAAACCAATAATAGTGTTCTTTAGCTTTTCTGAGCATAACTTTATACAGAAAAACATTACCATTTAAACTAAATTGGACAAGTTATTTAAAAACTGTACAAATGTTGTTCAAAACTTGTTTTATTTTCAATCAGTATTACATAATAAGCTGTTTCTCATAGTTGATTGACAAGATTTATTTTACTGATTTCTTTTGCTAAAAAGCAATTATATTTCTTGAGTATTCTTGATTATTATTCATTATTAGTTTCAATCAATATTAATCAAATACATTATTATACTACTTATTAATTTCAGAGTAGTTCTTATAACATTTTTATTAGAGTTTTAACTATTTAAATCAAAAAAGCATTCTTGATTTTATGTAAATTTATGAATTACTCATATGAAAATCGTTTAAGAAAGATCCTTTGAATGCTTAAAAATTAACAAAAATATTATTTTTTTCTTTTAAAAACGTGAGTCAGTTTAAAATACGAATGATACTGAGCTTTTTTTTTCATAAAATTTTTAATCCAACGAACTTCTTTCGTTAGGTATTATAAGCAAACTATTAGCAAGTAAAATTTGTATATTTAAATGTTTTTAGCACTTGCTTTTTTACAAACACTTTACTTTTTACTGTATTTTTAACTTATTTAAAACAATTTTAGTAGGATAAATAAATTTTTAAAAACGTGTGAGATTGGTACAAATTGATAAACATAAAAGTACTTCGTATCTATAAATGAGATATAAGTCTTGCGTTTTGAAATTTAATAAGTTTTTTTTAAATTTTTTTTTAATTTAACCATTATAACAGAAAAGAGTATAGTATTTAATGACAAATAGTTTCAAGAAAAATTAATCTTTGTTTGTTTTAATAAATTTAAAGTCTTATAGTTTTATATTCTTACTTAAGAGGTATTGTTCAATTTTGTTTCTTATTGAATAATATTGAAAAAGGCCTGAAGATCCCTGTTGGGTGAAACGAAGTTACTTTTGTGCAAATAAAATTAATATTAGTACTGCCTCTGAAATTGTTTTTGTCCAGACATTTTGTGTTAAAAGAATACTCTTTACACATACCTATAACTTAAAATATAACTTATTAATTAGTTTACATTATATTTTTGATTTTAATCGGAGTTTAAAAGCTGTTCGCGAATGACAGTTTAAGATTTTAGTTCAAAGATAAAGAATTAGAATATTCGACTATTTTATTATTTAACTTGTTTTAGTTTTAAAATACATAAGCTCCTCAAGTTACTAAGTATTTTATTTTTGTTAAGTTTTTTGTTAAAAAAGAACTTTTTAAATATTTTAACTAAATTGCTTCAGCATTTTACTCATAATTTGCTAAAATATTTTAAAAAATATTTTTTAACATAGTTAGCCAAAT